>NW_015551103.1:27576-28742 GCF_001515605.1 Sinocyclocheilus anshuiensis | reverse complement strand
AAACACGCACGCCAACTGTCATTGGCTTGTTTAGTTAACACTCGAAGGTGATTGGGCTCTCGGGCGAGATCCCCAATTCGTCAGTCACGACTGACGTAACGTCGAACGTGACTGACTGAAATGGAAGGTTGAATTCATTGAACAAGTCAGCAGGCCAGCAAATGTTCTTTTGACTATTGCCATAAAAATCTGGTGTGCAGCTTATTATTGCCAAAAACTTTCAAGAATGTCTGTCTACTTGACATAAACTGACCAATCACAGGTTGTTTTGTTTTTATTTGCTGTTGAATTGTGGGTTTATCTGAAATAGTAGAATGACTCAACTATTTGCCACTAACTAAAATTATGATAAATTCTGGAAGTTGCATATAGCAACAGCCAGTCAGATTGGAACTGGTGATTCCAGCCATCACCAGTATATATATAGCTCATATATATGATATATATATATATATCTCAACAAGACCAGATGAAACTTCTAAATTATCTAAGCTAACAGAGTATGTTAAAAATGTAAACGATTATCCATCTTAGAAACATTGCCAAGTTACGAAACATGTTACCTGTTACTGATGCAAAAAAGCTAGTTCATGCATTCATGACCTCTAGACTGGACTATTGTAATGCACTGCTAGGTGGTTGTCCTGCATCTTCAATAAACAAGCTAGAGGTAGTCCAAAATGCAGCGGCTAGAGTCCTTACCAGGTCAAGAAAATATTAGAGCTTTTTCATATTTGGCTCCCAAACTCTGGAATAGCCTTCCTGATAACGTCCGGGGTTCAGACACACTCTCTTTGTTTAAAAATAGATTAAAGACTATTAAGTAGAAACTTAATTTTCTGTAAAGTTGCTTTGCAACGATTTGCATCGTGAAAAGCGCTATACAAATAAACTTGAATTTAATTGAATTGAATAGTGAACAATAATGGGCATATTTTACTTTTATTCTTTTTGAAACAAGTCTCATCTGGCTCACCAAGGCTACATTTATTTAATTAAAAATACAGTAAAACAGTCTTTTAAATAATTTAAAATAACCATTTTCTATTTGAATATATTAAAATGTAGTTTATCCCCGAATTTTGAGTAGCCATTATTCCAGTCTTCTGTGTCACATGATCCTTCAGAAATCATTCTAATATGCTGATTCAGTGCTCAAGAAACAT
>NW_015551103.1:15617-26486 GCF_001515605.1 Sinocyclocheilus anshuiensis | reverse complement strand
TTAACCAACTAACATTATACATACTCTTTTGGTTTCTGTACCCAATATTTAAAAAATTTACAAATGCAATAAAAATATTGGTATCGGTACTCGGTATCGGCAAGTACCAAAAATAAAAGTATCGGTATCGGGCGAGTACTGGAAAAAGTGGTATCGGTGCATCCCTAATTATTATCAATGCTGAAAACATTTGTGCTGCTTGATGTTTTTGTGTAAACCATGATACATTTTTTTTCCAAGATTCTTTGTTGAATAGAAAGTTCAGAAAAACAGCATTTATTTGAAATAGAAATTTTTTGTAACAATGTAAAAGTCTTTACTGTCACTTTTGGTCAATTTCAAATTTATCGTTTATTGATTTCTGAAAAAATGTTATACTGATTATGGTGGTAGGCAAGATTATCAGTGCATTAACTGAAATATTGGTTTGTTCATAGCTATACCAGTAATGCTTCTGGACTAAACAATCACCTGAGAATAGACTTTCAAATTGAATCACTGCCCATAAAATTGATACTCAAAAATCAGCTTAAACTAAAGATTTATAGTTTTGTGTCAAGGAAAGTTAAAGTAGTAGTTTCAGCAAGGTTAACATTTTCAAACAGCAGATAAAGTGCTAAAAGCCCAAGTGCAAAATGTGAATTCACTGATGGAAAGGCAGCTTGTGATGGATAGCAAGACAGCTCAGACACAGGGGACTGAACTGGGATCAGTTTGGACAGATCATCAGAGGTGAGATGTGTGGGGAAATAAGTGACATTCTCAAAGCCTGGTGTTACTAGATTGAGCGACAGGATTGTGTCACCTCCCCCAGCACATAACGAACTCTCGCCTTCTAACTGGCATGAGGTGTCAGAGAAGTTGACCGTCATCACCATCATTTTCATTTTGAATCAGATGCTCCATCAGCACCCTGGCATTGTTTGAAAGAAGAGAAGGTTAGCGCTCCCCTTGACAAGGATGGAAGAGGTTCTAGTGACCTTCAGCACATATTGCCACCTACTCTCTCACCATGTTTTGGGTGGTTATGTAGTGGTAAAAGCTCAGGGCTGGTAGCCGGAGGGTTCCATTTGTGGTACCATTGTGGTGGTTTATATTGGTCCATAATGGGTATTTAATTGTGCACACTCATTTCCCCTATTTTACATTTAAGTTACCTTAAATTATTGGTCACGTAAGGCTTGCTTGAAGTTGCTGTTTAATAACAATAATAAACACTGTTCAATGTAATCAGCAAATCTGAACATTCATATCCATTTTTCATACTGTACATAATAATATTGGGATGACTAAGTGTACTTGTAGCATTTAAACAGTGGTTCTCAACCTTTTTGTCCAACACAATATTCAAATATTCATTTATGCTAAGATATTTTAGGTATTTTTCCTGTATCTATGAAAAAGCAGCTTGTTTTCAAAGTTTGATAATGATTGAATAGATTGAATAATCTGCAAAATTAAACTACATTACAAAACATTTTGGAACAGATAATTACAACTAAAGCTACTAAATTGAAAACAAATGAACTAATGTCACTCTACTGAAAAAACATAATTACAGTAGCAGTGTCACTGCTTTTATGGGGAAATCCGAAAGTCGTAGAAATAAATTCCACTCACTCTTATCTCATTGTTATGCATGCCTTTTAAGCATTTTTAGTAGAAATTGAAATTCAGCTCAGGGACTACTAAGAGCACTGATAACATGAGGCTCAACACAAGTCATAACAGATGAGTTTTTTACTACAGTTACTGTGGGGTCTTCTTTGACCTCTATTTGTTTGCTGCAGTACACTGAAACCCCTTGGTGGCCTCCTGTGGGAAATAACCCAGTGAAAATGAACAGAGTGGAGCACAACATTGAATACGCTATGTGATTTAAAAGACCTGCCTGCTGCCTCTGGAAAACAGTCATTTGTGAGCGGTTGCATAACAGACAGAACAAATGAATACAGTTTAAAAGCTTTTTAGTGCTGCAGTATAGCTTTATTAGCCTTAACTGCTCTTCACCGCTGCCGTGGATATGAACTACATAGGAAGTGCTTGATGCAGCAAATAACGGCTCTCATTTTAAGGTCATTGGTCATGATGGATGTAGCAGTAAAGCAGAGATTATTTTGCACAGTTTTTGTTGGTTGGTTTCACCTAGCAAAAGCATTTGAAAAAAGCCAGTTTCCATTCCTTTATCATTTTAATGGTTTTATAATGGCCAAATTCAGCACTTAACGATCGGGATTATTCAAATTCCTGGCTTAATCTCTCTGGAGGTCATTGATGCCCTTGAAACAGTGACTGTTGAGTCCAGTGGCTTAAAGTAAGTGTCTTTGAGAGATCCTCATTTCTATAACGCCTAAAGTCAAAAAACAATCTAGTAGCTACTTCAACATGATTACCCAACCTTATCCAGCAGGTGTGTAATTGGCTGTAGTTGTCAGGGATTCATCACAGTCACTTCAGTCACCATCCAGGATAATTACCCGATCACAGTCACCTGAGTTCTGATCACCCGCACCTGCTGTCACCAATCAAGCCACACTACAAATACACACACAGCACAGTCACTCACTGTCCGGTCTACCGTTCACTCCTACGAACTTCTCTGGACTCTCTCTGCCAAATTCTCCTAGAACGAATTACCTGCTGTTCATCCCGCGATCCTCCAACGACTCCTTGGAAACTGTTCCACGATCTCCAACGTAACCGGCATCCGATCCTCACCATCAGAACTCAGATAAGCACCCTGGAACCATTCACTGTGTTGACACTCACCTGCCTTTACACACCTATTCCAGTCATCCCCTTACCCAGTCAATAAAACCATCCTGATTTGCACTTACCTGTTGTGTCTGGCCTTGCTTTGTGACAGTAGTCATGTGGCGACTCAAGGTTGTTGGTAGGAACAGTGTCTTCTGTGCTGCACAAAACTGTTGCAATCTTTCATGTCCAATGATGAGAAGACATGAAAAGGCTTATGTTTTTACCAAAAGTTATGTTTTTACCAATCACAGGATGTGGGTTAATGTGCCAACCCATTTATGTATGTATGTATTTATTTATTTATTTATTTATTTATTTATTTATTTATTTATTTATTTATTTATTTATTTATTTATTTATTTATTTATTTATTTATTTATTTATTTATTTATTTATTTATTTATTTATTTATTTATTTATTTATTTATTTTTAAAATAAGATCCCTTCTGAAAACTGAGGTTTTTATTCTAAACCTCTAACTTGGCAAGGTTGCCGATATATAAATACATAGACGAAAACTCCTAAGCATTTTTGACGGTGTTGTGCTTGGTTGTTGCTTTCTTTAATTAGACAATTTCTTTAGCTATTAAAACATTTGGCCCTTTGAACATTTTAGAAAATAATCTCTTAAACACTTTGCATTCTTTGATTAGTTTATTTAATTTGTCCACCAACAATGTTCAAATATATTTGGAATACAGTGACCCACACCCAGTGTTGTTATTGTTTACTTAAGCTATTAAAACTCATTCTTATTAATCAAAATACACCTTAAATATTAAACTTAATAAACTTAAACTTAAAAATGTGAAATAAATTGATCTAGTGGAAATTATGCTGTCATCTATGCAATAGCTGTTGTTTGTCTAGAAATTAATAAAAATAATTTTCAGACAATAAATATTATGATTATATCTTATCAGATAAAATATTAAAGCAATATCAGATTAAAGTCTGACACTAAGGTTTGGACCAACAAAAAAAATAAATAAAATCTATATAGAAACTGTTTGAAAAGTAGCCAAAACAAATGAAGCTATTGCAAAAAAAAAAAAGTTGTAATGTTTCATGTGTAATAATATTTTAATTTTTTTCCTCAACTCCTGGGACATAAAAGTGCTTGATAAAACATTCAAATGTGCGCAGTCATGAACTTCACTGTTCTCATTTTATGTACCGTTTTATTCTGAGGCTATACCAAGTGCTCTCCACAGCTTTTTTTTTAAGCTTGATTCCTCTCTGAGGATTTTGTATATAAGGCAACAAACTCCTTATTGAGGGTACACTGCAAAACAAGCTGTTTAAAATCATTAAAAGTTTCATATAACACAATCACACAGACCGCATGCCTGTAATAGCACTGGCTTGTACCAAGTGAACGTAATAGAATGTGTAAACCACATGCAGAGGTGTAACACTGCTAAAGAAGACATCAGTGCCAATGAGTAATTGATAATTGCAGCCATGCAGCAGGAGAGAATCGTGAGCAGTCACAGCAAGCAAACAATCATTCCAGGGGACAGAAAATATATTAAAATTGGATCCTTGTCACATATGGGAGATGGAAGGAACCATCCAATTTTTATTTTACCTATAGAAATTGCATTTCGTTCACCTCTGACAGTGTGAGCCCAGTAACTACGTGGCACCCCAGTGATTTTTCCTGGTTTATGAAAGCTCACAGAGGCAGCTGCAGCTGTGGGAAGGCAGAGATTTTATTTGAGAAATAAAGTACGTTAGCACTACAGTTTATGTGCGATGCAAAAACCATAACCGTCCCGAGTTATCATTCTTCAGTGACCTTTGTGCATTGTTGACATGGAAACGCAGATCATGAATGTTTAATGGGAAAAGAGACTAATGAGAGACCCAGGATGACACTAACTCAAAGCCGCAGGGTTAAAAGGACAAGTGGCATAATCAACCCTGCCAGCAGAACACAAGGAGAGGGCAGAGAGAGGACGTCACACATGAGCAGAGGTGTTAGTGGCACACATTGATGATGCTTTTGCATATTCACACGCTTACACAGACCGCATAATGTTTACCTACAAGCACACTGCTTTGCTGGAGCTAGAGATAAGGCACATCCTGGAGAGAAGTAAATGGTAAACATTCAGGATGAATATTTCAATCCTCTTAGGCAATATTTTCCTCTCTTGGCTTTGAAGCTCCTAGTCATGAACTAAATCTCAAGGTCTAACCTTAGCTAGTGTGCAGACAAATTATTATCATCTTTGCAGAGCATAACAAAGTTTGTGGGTAACTTATCAGTATTATAGTGTGCTTTATATTCCAAGTCTTCTGAAAACGTGATAGCTTTGTGCAAGGAACAAACTTAAATTTAATATGTTACTCACTGATCTCCTTTCAAGTGAGCTTGAGCAAGTGATCATTGAGTCAGAACTGGGTCAGTCAGATTTGCAATATCTATAAAAATGTATTATCAGGGGTTCAAGCGCATAGCGCTGAAACCCCACTGTAATTTTTAGAATGGCCAAGGTTCAGCATTCTCCACCTAAAAGTTATCAGACAGACCAAACCGTAAGACATAGAGACTAAATATAAATCCTAAAAGAAAACTCAAAACTATGTAAACGGATTCGACCAAAATTTCCAGGTATTTTGGATTTTTTGAAACACCTGGAAGTTTTGTGAAGTTTTGCGAACTAGTCCTAGGTTTTTCGCCCGATCAGAACCAAGCCAGTGCAGAAAAATTCTCTGGAGAGTGAATATCAATAATTATATAAAAAAGTTGAACTTTCGACTCACCATCGCGACGGTATGCCAAAACGTTCGTAAGGGGCAGAGCCACTTTTACTAAAACACCTATAACTCTTGAATGGAAATTGGTGGTGTTATAACAGGGAAAAACCATAAAAGCCATAAAACATCTCTATACGTGTCTTTGTCTATACGCACCCGTCTGACTGACTTGAAAATTGGTATGCCGTGTCTTTGTCCAAAGTCCCACAAGGGTCTATGAGGACATTCACGTATCTCAAAAAACATGAGCACCATCAGCCAATGAAGTTTGAGCACCTATTAGACAAGGTTAACGGAGGCCACTCGGAACAAAATTCGACATGTTCGACTCATGGCCCTAGAGGTCTGTAAGAATTTTGAAAGAAATCGGCCACTAGCTGAGATTTACACCTCTGTAATCAAGTGGTGTTTCACATATCTACACAATATTCATATCATTTGAAAGATCTCCTCATACTGAGCAACTTTGCCTCAAGAACCAGTGTTCAAAAGAACAGCATTTATTTGAAATTATTTTTGTAACAATGTAATCATCTTTACTATCACTTTTTATCAATTTAATTCAGTGTGGAATTAAAAGTATTATAAAAAAAAAATCTTAATGACCCAAAATTATTATTTTTTAAATTTTATATTAGTTTACATTATATTTTTATAATATTTCATATAATAAAATAAATCATATTTTTCATAAAATTATACTATGGTTGCAAAACTGCCTCATTTCCTGAAAGCTATTAAGTAACACCTATTTTAAACACACACACACACACACACACACAAAGATTTTATTATAGCAACACGTTTTGTTTACTGATACCATCTGACTGTTGTGAATTTACATTTAGTAATTATACTATTGAATGCTAATTGACTCTTTTCTCTTAATTATCAGCATGTTTGTTTTTAAAAAAAATATAAACCTGTGTAAATGAGGGAATGTCTCTGAATGTTGCAGAAATGCATCAGAAATGCATCATGAGACTTTGTGGCCACCAGTTTTTAATGTTGTTCACACAACTGAGTCCATTCAGCAAGCCATAGATACGCTTCTCCAAATGATATTCATTGTAGCCTAATGAAACTTTATCGATTGCTGGAGGGCTGCTAGATGAACATACAGTACTGAGGTACCAAGGTTTCAGCCTTTATATCTTTCTGGAAAACCTTTTATAGAGGTCAATGCATCTGTGCTGTAGGCCACTTAATATGCAATTTCAGGTTCTTTACAGGATGTCAGTGTAGTATAGAAATATTAGAGGAACATGACATTTTAAAGAGTGTCAGAGGATTGCTCAGAGAAGAGCATATCTACATTTCAATAAGGTCAAAGCATTTGTGTTTGCTTTAGAATGGTGAAATTTTGCTACACTTTAGCCCCTAAACATCATGATTGTTGATATCCAGGTTTAAGGGAGAAATGGCTTTGATCGTGAATATAAACTTGCTTTCATAGAGTATAAAAGATGATATGATATTGTTAGCAAAACATGCCAAACACTCTCATTTCAGTTGTTTCCCTGACACATGTGAGGCTGTAACACTTTTTCAGTTAGCCAGCGTTCCTCTCCTGTTCCAATGTGATACAGGGAACAAAGGAACGCGGGAATGATGTTTTCAAGGCTAAAGAAAACTTTATCTTCTGTGTATTTCTCTGACGTTTTTGTCGAGAAGGAGAGGCAAGATAAAACCTTGTTTGCAGGGGGAAAAAAATCCTTCTGCAAGAGCAAGCTGTAATGATTAAGCTCACTGTCAGCTTTAAACATTTGAAAAAATCTCCAGTGCACTAAACATTTCATTCAGCAAGCTTCATTTAAATAACTCAGTCTGTGGACACAGTTATGATAATGATCGTCGCTAGTAAAACAACACATGCATTAAAATCATACACAAGGATTCATTTTTGCTAATTCTGAAAGTTTCATGTTACTGCATTCGTGATGTGAATAATGGTATTGTAGAGTTAATACCTCACGGATTAGGAATGTCTTTCCTGGCATCCGAAAGACTTACAAGTAACTTCCTGAGCTGTGTGGAAGATAGCATAATTCTTCTGCGTCTGGAGATTTGTGGAAACTTATAGATAATGCATCAAGGAGACCAATCAAGGTTAGTGCTAACTCATATTTATATTCAAATGTATTTAAATAATACATTTAGGTAGTTTGGTATGCAGGAAGGCTTTAGTGACCTTTGCTCCTTAGCATTTAGCTGAACTGTGGTTGTGAGCTGTGTGAGAGAGCAGAACATGCTTTTGTGTGAGAATGTTTGTATCATTATCTACAAAGCTCCAAAATGGACTGTTGGTCACTCCTGAGAGCTCAATAATTGCTGGCTCACAAAAAAAAAAAATCTCATTCTCCTGGAATTCTCAAAAGGTTCAGGCCGGAAGTAGTAAATAAAGTGAAAACGTTGAGAGAAATGGGGGAGCTGGCATTTTTTGTTGCTTTGTTGTGCTGCTGACCTTTGGAAATATCACAGATTAGATATTTAATTATTTATGAAGGGCAGCAGAGTTGGGTTGAGGCAGAAACAGTCTTGTCACACATGATGAGGTTGTGTTGTTGGCATATTAAGAAGGACAGAATGGATCAGGCTTGAAGGTTGCTCTTATAGAACATTGAAAAGACTACATTAGGGAGGTGAATGCATGGGGAAAACATACATGCGTGAAACTGTGCATGTGCCGTCTATGTTGTTTTACAGCTTGATTAAACTATGAAGTGATGCCTGATAAAGGTTGCAGGATCAAAACATTGTATTCAATTTTGCAAGTTATAGCAGTGTGCGGGATTCATACATTTTTTGTTTGCTTTCATTTTTCCTATGTTCCTGCTTATATGATTTATGAAGATTTGCTGTGGCTTTTCATTTATGTTAGGGCTTGTTTCACTGGAAGAATTCTTGCCAAAAGTGCACTCATTAACCCAATGTGTTGCATATATGTGTAGATAACTTGACTACTTAAATTTGTAAGGTCGTCATGCAAGGTTCTGTTTCTTTGGTTGTAACATAAGGACGCAGGTCCGTTGGGGTTTCAGGAAGCAGATGTGATGGGAGTCATGTGTTAGTCACGTCTAGATCCCGTGTTGCGGGCCTGAGGGCACTAGTTAATTTACTCATCCTTTTCCTGCTGGATATACTAGTTCTATTCATTGGTGGTCACAAGACATCGTGGTTTTTATATGTTGTGAACGAACCTTTTCAGTCCTTGATACAAAGAAAGCTTTGTTGTCTCTTGATTGGATCAATCTTTAATCACTCCTCTGAGTAGATGACGACACGACTGGCAGGAAGTCGACCCAGAATATTGGAGTCATGTGCTGGGATGATTAGCAAACCTCCTGATGGCTGATAGGAGCATAGCAGTGTCCGTTCATGTACTAGAAATCCCTACATATGCCTTATTATAACCAATGTTGTGGGTAATGCATTACGTGTGATTTGTAATCAGATTAATTTTTACAAGTAATTAAGTAACACATTACTTTTACATTTACAGGAAAATATCTAAAAAATATATATAAAAATAGAAAAATATATAACAGTTACTTTTTCAAGTAAGTAACAGAAATTACATTGGTTTCCCATTGATTCACTGACACCTCTCCTGTCCCCATGCTGAGAGAAATTGGGAGTGAGGTCCAGAGACAGAGGCACTCCCTTCAGGCTGAGACTTAGTAATTTCACTTTTGATGTGAAAGGGCCTTTACAATAGCCAAAAATACAACTTTTTTTGTTTGTTTTGTTATTAAAAATAAATAAGCAAGCCCAGCTCAGCTGACAAATGTAACTTAAAAGTAATGCAGTGCATTACTTTCCATAAAACGTAACTAAGAAACACAGTTAGTTACTTTTTTTATGGAGTAACGCAATATTGTAATGCATTACTTTTAAAAGTAACTTTCCCCAACACTGACTATAATGCTCTTCCCCATCATTTGATAATCATTTGATGAATGAATAGGGTATATCACCTGACCAAACCCGGAAAACAGGTCTCATTGCTTCCGCTTGTCGGAGAATGTGTTAACAGCCGTATTAAATAATAGCGATATCTATGGACTTTTAAGATAATCAGTTAAACTAGCTAGCTGTTTTTATTGTTGACGTTTTATTCAATTTTTATATCTAAATGTGAAAAGAATAAAAATAAAAAAAACTTTTAGATATCAGTCCGCATATGTGATGGACATTGGTTATGATCATCATTGGTATCTACTTTGAAGGCATCTTGAGTAAAACTGCTTAATATTTAACTAAGCATATGCAAAACGCTTGAACCGGAAGCGATGAGACCCAGTTAACAGAATATGGAAGTCTGTTGCGCATAACCCCTATTATACTATGCTCAATGTGCAGTGTAAATCGCTTTAGATACTGTGAGTCAAACATCTGTATTGTCTCTTTATAATGCCTAAAGTTCACTCGTTATGCCCATATGTTCTTATTATAATGCTTTTCTTGAACATTTGATCAATTATGCAGTGTGAAAATACAGTGGGTACGGAAAGTATTCAGACCCCCTTCAATTTTTCACTCTTTGTTATATTGCAGCCATTTGCTAAAATCATTTAAGTTAATTTTTTTCCTCATTAATGTACACATGGCTGCAATATAACAAAGAGTGAAAAATTTAAGGGGGTCTGAATACTTTCCGTACCCACTGTATCTGCAGTGTAAATTTACAATCTAATTTCAATCCATCCATTGTCAGCATTAAAATTTTGTCTTGACAAATATCTACATAAAAACAAATTTATTTGAATTTCAGTTTCTTTTAACTCCTTAAATTAAAATTAAAAAGAGTAATTTTCAGTTAAATTCTGATTGGTGCACAACCTGGTCACAACACAGCACAATTTTAGAGCATTTAGCACCTGGTTAAACTGGATTGCAGGCAGAGGCGGACAAAGTACTCAACTCCATTACTTGAGTGAAAGTACAGATACTGCTGGTAAAACATTACTCCATTACAAGTAAAAGTTGTAAAGACAGATTTTTACTTAAGTAAAAGTACAGAAGTACTTGCTTTTAAAAGTACTTAAGTACCAAAAGTAAATTTCCTTTTTTATGTCAATGCATAAAAAAGTGTTTTATTGTTGTACGTAGTAGTACTTGCAATACTTCTGAAGCAACTTAGAATACATTACACCTACTGAATACACTGACTAGCTTGTAGTATATTTGGAATAAAGAGCTTTTAGAATGTTAAAAACCTATGGGGAAAACAACAAAACAAAAAAAAATATTTAACACCTCTACCCACCCCCACAAAAGGAGGATGGTAGTGATCTCACACAGCTCTGACAGTGTGTGTGCACACATCTATGTGTAGCCATTCA
>NW_015551103.1:13017-15128 GCF_001515605.1 Sinocyclocheilus anshuiensis | reverse complement strand
TACACAATTTAGCAAAATCAGACAATATTGTGTCTAATATATACCACAATATTAACTTCTTATTATTGAATTGTTGTAAATAAATATCACATTTGCAACTGGTTAGTGTTCAAAAAATGCTGGGAAATCATTTAATGTAGTCCTACAAGACTGATTACTGATAAACTGTCTGAAAAAAATAGTCACGTTTTAGAGAAGAAAAAAATCACCTACTGACTTTCAAAGCTGCTACATAGTAACGACTTTCTACTTCGAGGACCTTGATAGAAATGTAGTGGAGTGAAAAGTACAATATTTGTCTTTCAAATGTAGTGAAGTTAAAGTCATAAGTTCCCAGAAAAAATAATACTCAAGTAAAGTACAGATACTCAAAAAGTGTACTTAAGTACACTGATTGCAGGTAGTCACCATCTATTTTGATTACGATCAGTTACCAACTTACCAGTGCAATTTAGATGAACATTCACAATTATGTAGATGCACAATCATTTAGACATCTTCCTTTTTAACTAAACTCAGAATCAACTCGCCCCAAAATCAGCAGCAACCTAGAATATGCACACCACATTAGCAGTGCAGCTAATAATGAATTCACTTTTAGCATCAGACCAAAACAGCTTTGACTATCAACTCGCAAACAAACATGAGAATGAGCACTGGAGGATTTGATGTCCTCCCTTGAGTGATAACTATGGCATGTTTGATATGCAAATTTCCTTCAGTATTACAGATCCTCTATGTTTCGTGAGGTAGAATTCACACAGTGAATGAGTGAACAACTGAACAACTGAACAACTGAAAGTGAACAACTCAATCGGCGCTCTGTGCTGTGTGTGCCTCTGATGCTGGGGGAAATGAAAGCCGTCATTCAGATTCAGCAAGGGCATCAATGAGAATAGTTTAGCAACTTAGTACGAGCTGTGAGACTCTGAATCTGCCTGATGATGTTACTTTCACGAACATGACTTTGGATTGCAGATGTAGGAGGTACGGAATGTTCTCCTCAAACACTGGAAGAAATAATCAGTGGCAAATTCGCTGTGCCGTTTTTGTAAAAGCTCTGAAATAGAACTGTGAAAATGTAAATTATTTGTTATTTATTATTATTATTTTTATGCCAAAATGCCTTCTATGTTAATTAGCCACGTAAATTTTGCCTTATTACAAAAAAAAAAAAAACCCTTGCAAAACTTGCATCATTCTATTCTAATCAGGCAATAATTTCATTTGAAAGATATGTTTGTGTACGTTTACTATTGATTGTGGCAGCAGTAATTTATCAAATTATGGAAAAGAGTGTTGTAATTGGGCATATATCCAAAATCTATGCCTGTGCGAAGTATTTGAGTACATTTCCAGCATTTTAAAGTGCTGTTTGTCTTAGAGCCAAATGCTCATGGTTGCACATACAAAAATCTCACCTCCAGCTTCTGATTCATAATAATGGAGACTATCAAAGACCAGTGTACTAACACCCCGTAGAGACTGACTTAATAAACCATACAGTGACAAGAGGGACAAAAACAAGCAAATGGTGGAGACCGACAGGGTTCCCACCCTTCTTGAAAGTACTTGAATTTCAGACATATGGATTCAAGGCCTGGAAAGTACTTGAAAACAAACATAGGTCCTTGAAAGTGCTTGAATTTAATTTGAAATAAATTTTGCTTATGGCGCGATTTCAAAAATTGTCCTATATGTGCTGTCAAAGCAGTGGTGTATTGTAACGAAGTAATAATACTTCGTTACAGTACTTAAGTATTTTTTGGGAGTATCTGTACTTTACTTGAGTTTTTATATTTCAGCCAACTTTTACTTTTACTCCACTACATTTCCTAATTAAAATGTATACTTTTACTACGATACATTTCACCAAAGCATATTCGTTACGTACTACAAAATAGTCAGAAGTCAGAAGAACACGGATTGCAGGAAAGCAGGTTTGATGAATCAGTGGTCTGGCGTTTGCAAGTTAGACTCCTAAAAAACACCTTTGCTCATGTGCAAACAAGTGCGCGCACAACCGCGGATGATTCATTTTCTACTCAAGTCGAGTCTGAGGTGTTCTGTGCGTTACAGCATCATCTGCGATAATATGGTAAGTGTTGTTG
>NW_015551103.1:12233-12553 GCF_001515605.1 Sinocyclocheilus anshuiensis | reverse complement strand
ATCTCAATGACTCACTCATTAACAGTCACTTGCTGTCACCTACTGGCGGTTTTAATTTCACATTTCGACTGTTTTTCTCATGTTTTAAATTATTTCAAATATCAGTATTCAACGTTTTATGTTAAAACCAAAACATTAGGCCTATTTATGCATCCGTAACTGCAGTTTAAATGCATCCATGTTCCTCTGAGATACATAAACTGTGTAAATACATCTAAATGCCATTTCAGATGCAGATTCCATAAATGTTTTCTTATGTTGGAATGAAAGACACTAAGTACCGGATGAAGTGCTTCTTATTCTTACCCAAAAATACAAAA
>NW_015551103.1:10269-12056 GCF_001515605.1 Sinocyclocheilus anshuiensis | reverse complement strand
ACATCTTTTATATATATTTATTTGCTTCTTTTCCATTTTGCATTTACTTGTACTTTTATTTTCAATACTTAAGTATGTTTAAGATACTTAAACATACGAAAAAATAAAAAAAAGAAAAGAAAAAAAATACTTTTCATACTTAAGTACAATAAATATCACATACTTTGACTAGAGCCCTGAGCGGGACAGTTTTCTTACCGCCCACTCCCGCAACGTGTGTGTCCCCTTCCCGCAAACATTCTAATATTGTATATAATTTTCACATCAGGGAGCCGCTATCAATATGCGTGGTATTGAAATCGCATTTGAATGAGCGCTCGCTGTTCACTTTCGTTTTCGCGATCATGCGCACTCTGTGTTAAGGGAGCACATCTTACAGTGCGTGCATAATTATTAGGCACGTTGATATTCTGAACATATTTTTTTCCAAGCACATCTGACCAATTCCAAACCACATCAATCTTAATAACTACTATTATTTTTGTATTTAATCATTTAGAAGTGATATATAATTCCTCTGAGATACATAAACTGTGTAAATACATCTAAATGCCATTTCAGATGCAGATTCCATAAATGTTTTCTTATGTTGGAATGAAAGACACTAAGTACCGGATGAAGTGCTTCTTATTCTTACCCAAAAATACAAAATGGAAGAAAGAGTTAAAACTTAACACAATCTTGCTACTCAAGCTGTGTATGAACATCTTTTATATATATTTATTTGCTTCTTTTCCATTTTGCATTTACTTGTACTTTTATTTTCAATACTTAAGTATGTTTAAGATACTTAAACATACGAAAAAATAAAAAAAAGAAAAGAAAAAAAATACTTTTCATACTTAAGTACAATAAATATCACATACTTTAAGACTTTTACTCAAGTAATATTCTAAACGGTGACTTCAACTTCTACCAAAGTCATTTTCTGGTAAGATATCTGTACTTTTACTTGAGTATGGTTTTCAGGTACTTTATACACCACTGTGTCAAAGACAGAGCGAAATGGCACTAATGATTGGGGTGGAGATGGTGTAGCGCGGAAAAAAACTTAGCGTGTGTGTTGATGCGCAGACTAGAGCCCTGAGCGGGACAGTTTTCTTACCGCCCACTCCCGCAACGTGTGTGTCCCCTTCCCGCAAACATTCTAATATTGTATATAATTTTCACATCAGGGAGCCGCTATCAATATGCGTGGTATTGAAATCGCATTTGAATGAGCGCTCGCTGTTCACTTTCGTTTTCGCGATCATGCGCACTCTGTGTTAAGGGAGCACATCTTACAGTGCGTGCATAATTATTAGGCACGTTGATATTCTGAACATATTTTTTTCCAAGCACATCTGACCAATTCCAAACCACATCAATCTTAATAACTACTATTATTTTTGTATTTAATCATTTAGAAGTGATATATAATTGTCCATGAAGGCTGGAAATGAAAAACTCCTTATTAAGGTGTGCAGAATTATTAGGCAGGTTTTCTTTTACGGATGAAATGAGCCAAAAAAGAGATTTAACTCAGAATGAAAAGTCAAAAATTATTAAATCCCCATGAGAAGGATGCAATAGTAATGCAGTACTAGAATTGGCCAATTTAAGGCCATTGTACAGCGAAATGCTCATTGGGTCAGAAAAAAACAGGTTAACTGCAAAAGAATTAAGAATTAATGTGAAGAATTGAGTGTGAAACCATCAGGAACCTTTTAGTCTCCAGTGCCACTATTTTCCAGAACTGCAACCTTGAGTCTCCAGAATTACAAGGTGTCAGGTTCTCAGAGACTTTG
>NW_015551103.1:5645-9950 GCF_001515605.1 Sinocyclocheilus anshuiensis | reverse complement strand
GGACCAGCACCACATCCTCTTGTACCACTGTTTGAAGAATTGATCTTCCAAAATCTGGCAGTAAGTTTTAGGAGTTCATTTTTGTCAGTCTCTGCAAGACAGACTTTTCAGGATAGGAGATGGACTAAAAATGAACTCCCAAAACTTACTGCAACATGGAGCTAAGGAGAAAATGTAGAACTTGAAAAATGGGAAAAACAGCTTAGTGAAAAGCGTTTACAGTTTAAAAGCAAATAGAAAGTCCTATTTTTTTTATTTCTGTTCTTTATATTTTTTTGCAGATTTGCACAAGGTTTAAAATGTTCATGAAATAGTTTCAAAAAATATTGACGTTTTGAGCAGCTGCATGTTTGAGCATCTGCATTCCTCTAGGTCAAAGATGAAAAAATGGGATTTACAATAAAAAGTGATTTACAAAATAATTTTGACTTGAGTTTATTTTTTAATGAGTAACGTCTCTTTTGAGTGAATGTGCACATTTTTAATGTTAACAGGTTTTACCGTGTTACTACAACATTTAACCACTTTTTATTAATTAAAAAATGTAGAAATTCTTTCAAATTTAAATATTGTACAAGAACTACAGCAAAAACCAGTTTGATGCATATTTTATCAATATTTTAGAAATTGTATTTGAATATTACCAGTACTGACTTCAAGAAAAGACAAACGTTAACTGCAAAATAATTAAGAATTAATGTGAAGAATTAAGTGTGAAACCATCAGGAACCTTTTAGTCTCCAGTGCCACTATTTTCCAGAACTGCAACCTTGAGTCTCCAGAATTACAAGGTGTCAGGTTCTCGGAGACTTTGCTTGGGTAAAACATCCTAAAAAATTACCCTCACTTAATAAGAATAACATTCTGAAGTGTTGTGAAATACATGATATAAAATAAATGGTGCTTTAAAAAGTTCTTGAAAGTCCTTGAATCTGGTGTTCATGAAAGAGTGGGAACCCTGGACCGAGACCTGGCATCATTTTGAATGTCACTGTGGTGCCATATTTGCCTGTAAAAGTCCATAAAATGGAGACAGTGAGGTCGAAAAGGCAAATGATCATTTTATTGTTTTAACAGAACATTAGTGAGTGAGTGATGTGACATGTAGCCAAGTATGGTGTCCCATACTTGGAATTTGTGCTCTGCATTTAACCCATCCATGTGTGCACACACACACACACAGAGCAGTGGGCAGCCATATTGCTGTGGCACCCCGGGAGCAGTTGGGGGATCGGTGCCTTGCTCAAGGGTCTCACCTCAGTCGTGGTATTGAAGGTGGAAGATAGTGCTGGTCATTCACTCCCCCCACCTAAAATCCCTGCCAGTACTGAGTTTCAAAACCCGCAACCTTTGGGTTAGAAGACTAACTCTCTAACCATTAGGCCACGACTGCCCCAGGGATAGACAAAGGATAGACAAGGTTTTATAACAGCTGCAAGGAAGAAGGTCAGGATTGTTCTTGGTCTAAATTAACACTGTAGGTTTGAAATTAATAAGGAATTAATTTTTCACTTTCCTTAGCAAAAAGGTAATTTGACATTTCTAAGCTTATGGAGATGGTGATAGTTCTTAAAGTGTATTTTAAGTTTCTCTTGAAAGTTTGTGTTGTTTTGCAGTGAAAACTGAGTAATTTATTTGTCTTACCTGGGACTACCAAAGACCATCAGGATCATATTTTCATTTTTTTTTAACAGCACACAAAGAGGCACATACTTTTAATTAAACAACACAGAAGAAGCACGATTGGATGCTAAACTTACATTTCCCTCAACAGGCTTTACAGCTGTAAATGTTCATTTTGCTCTGCTGTCAAAATGAAGTAGCAGCATTTTTCGATAGGGTGTACTAAAATGTTCACATTTAAAACTGTAATGTTCTGCTCCCTTCAGAGTGCTCATACAGTGGCAAGTAGTTTAACAAGTACATGACATGTTGATCAATTTGATTGACCTGGGATTTGTGGATAATGATTAGCTCATTTTGCTTTTTTTCCCCTCAAGTTTACATGCTTTTTTCCCCCCTCCTGAATCATGGGATTGCAAAGATCTGTTTTTTTTTTTTTACTTTGATTGTCTTGCTCCAGTAGAATTCCATATACTGTTTATAAATCAGAGATTTATTTTAAACAATCCAGCTAGTTTGATATTTTGATTGATGTCCATCTCAAATGTGTACTGAAATACATTTACACTTGATCTTTTTAGTTAGGTATTCGATCATAAACATGCATGAAGTTATCAAGTGTAAATGCCTCATGTTTTATGTTTCTGTGTGAGTTTTTGTGTATTTGTGAGTGTGTACCTGTCAGAGAGGGATGTAAAATTGGGTGAGTAAAATAAAACATGCATGTTTCTTCTTTTCACGCCAACCCTAATTTCACTAACCATGAGTACTGCATGCAGAAAAACACCCCAATCTTGTTGGTCATTCTTCTATCCTCTTGTCTTTGTACACTGCATATCAAATGAGAGAGAAATTCGGACACCTTATTATGAAACTGTGCAATGCTCTGCGAGAGGGGTCAGTCCAATGATGTGACCCTGTCTTCAAACTGTCCCAAGGTTGTCAGGTGCTTTGCATATAACAAGACATTTGGAAAGCTCATAAACTATCCACATACAGTGGGGTGCAAAAATAAAACAACATTTTTCCATTTTAAAACAAAAGCATAGAAATTATATTATCAGAGAAACAATTTGAATGAAATGTTGAAATATGAAAAATATTGAGAAAAAAAAAAGAGATTTTTATATATAATAATAATAATAATATAATAAATAGTCCAGATTTCCAGCCTGGTCCAATGTAGTTTTTGACCTCATTGTATATGTATAGACCCAGTAGTAATCAATCAGTCTGTCTTTCTATTATTCTATTCTGTCTGTCTAAAGTACATGTTGATTGTAGTGGAATAAAAATTGTACAGGGTGTGAGCATGTTCACACAATGCGTAATCATTGACATTAGGCCAAATGAGATTGAAAGGCTTCTTTCTGGGTGAATTTGATTATCATCTCTCTGAAATTCTCCATATTCCAAACTCAATTTGGGCTCTATTCTTTTCACAAATAATAAAAGCCTAATTTTAGCATGGAAATGTTACCGTGGCAATTGCATCATCTTATCTTCAGGGTCATGTTGTTCTTGAAGGTGAAATTAACCGCTCATTGTTATGAGAAAGATCAAGGATGATTTTGGCACCTCTATTTGCATCTGCCATTTTAAAAAGGCTCTCACTTTTATTGCAAAATAACGTGGGGCAGCTTCTGTTGGACACATTTATTAAAACCTGTCCGCATGCCACTCCTTTTTGTAATGACATCAGTGTTCACCATTTTTAATCCATATATTTATTTATTTTTCTGCAATACTGCATCTGTGAACTCCATTCTTCTCTCCCTGAGGGATGTTCAAAACGAGGAGGCGCCGAAGAGTAAGCCAGATTGAGCTGCTGTAAAACTTCAGTCATGTCTTTCTAAAGGAAGAGAATTTACACACTCACTGAGGTTCAGCGAGTTCATGAGCTAAGTGATTCATTTTAAATGCTGCTGTTGTCTTTACAGATATACAATGTCCTTTGAGACTACTAAATGAGGTTTGGGCTGAGAAACGTTACCAGCATCATTATCATTTGGCCACTTTTATTTCTCCACTGATTTTGGAGGAAACAAGAAGCTTATTATAAGGTGACTGGTAAACACTTTATTTTGTGGGCAAACTCAAACTTTTAAATGGCTGCAAGAAAAGCTGTTTGGGTCTCAGTGGAACCACTATTAGTTTCACATCAAATGAGCTATTCCTGTAACAATATAAAGTTGTTGTCCATCATCTAAAAAAAAAAAAAGAGTAGACATGGTATATTAACTGGCTATCTGATCAAAGATATTGCTTAATTTCTTTTTAGACCTGCTGATTTAAAATGAGGGTATAAATACGGTGAAAATGGGTAAATTGGGGCAGTCAGGGCAATTTAACTGAAACAGAAGAAGTGTAACAAGTTCGTAGTTCGGGAAGAAGGAGGCGGGAACCGACGAACATTCAAAGAAAACTTTAATAATAAAATAAACACAGAATAGAGCGACAGCCCCTTGCGGACGACTGTCGCGCACAAACAGAACCAAAACACAAAATAAAGTCCAGGCCTGGTCTCTCATCCAACACTGTCGTCACTCCTCCTTTTGTCCTTCCGGAGCTCCTCCGTGGGACTCGAAACCGGTAAGTGGCGCAGGTGTCGCGCATTAACATTTACTCCACCGGCCTCGCTCCCTTCCCATGGCTCTCGGCCCCGCCCCTCTCGTCACATAC
>NW_015551103.1:4922-5280 GCF_001515605.1 Sinocyclocheilus anshuiensis | reverse complement strand
CCTGAATGCACTGTAAGTTGCTTTGGATAAAAGCGTTTGCTAAATGCATAAATTATTATTAATTATTAAATTATGTATATATATATATATATATATATATATATAATTAAATCCCTCTGCTCCCTTAAACAATCAATTTTATAAAAAACTGGCAAATATCTCTATATATTATAGATTATACCTGTATGGTGTTATTTCAAACTTACTTTTCCCCTTTTCCATATATAATGAAAGGCAAAGATCCTCAGTGCATTACATATATTATTTTTTATCTATATGTTTGTCCTTGTTTTTGGTTTGTATATTTGAATTATTAATTTTATAATTCAATTGTAACAGTTTTTTTTTTTTTTTTTGC
>NW_015551103.1:4409-4893 GCF_001515605.1 Sinocyclocheilus anshuiensis | reverse complement strand
TTTTTTTTTTTTTTTGGCATCTTCTGAAGCAATTGATATGACAATTTTAATAGTGCTTCTGTGTCTTTTTTTTAAGCTTGACCAGCCTCACTTTAAATTAACTGTTATTATGTGTGTATATGTGATTGAGAAGTCACCTGCCATTTAGACTCTGATTACACAGATGTCCTGTGACTGGATGGTTTAATGTGCTGCTTTATCTGAATTACTCATCTGTAGAACTGATCAGACTGCACAAGCTGTCTCCCACAGAGCCCATTCAGCATGTATGACCATTCCAGGATGTGAACTCTTTACCTATGAATCAAGGGAGATGTGTGCTGCAGGGAACGTCTCGGTTACGTATGGTAACCCTCGTTCCCTGAAGGAGGGAACGGAGACGTCACATCGGATGACCGACGAATTGGGATCTCGCTTAGGGAGACCAATCTACTTCGAGTGTAAACTAAACGAGCCAATGCACATTGGCATGCGATTATTGGTA
>NW_015551103.1:2449-3104 GCF_001515605.1 Sinocyclocheilus anshuiensis | reverse complement strand
GCGACGGGAGCGCAGACCACCTTGTCGGTTGATGTACGCAACGGTCGCTGTGTTGTCCGTGCGGACTAGTACATGCTTGCCTCGTAAGCGCCCTTTGAGACGGCTCAGGGCAAGGTGCACTGCCAGCAACTCGAGGCAGTTGATGTGCCATTGCAGTTGGGGCCCCGTCCAAACCCCTGACACTGCAAGCCCGTTGTACTTGGCCCCCCAGCCGGTGGTTGAGGCATCCGTGCAAACCACAGCATGCCTGGAGACCTGCTCTAGGGGCACTCCTGCCGGAGAAATGCAAGGTCTGACCACGGGGTGAAGGTTTGGCGGCAGGCCGGTGTAACTTGGACCCGGTGAGTGCCGCATTGCCATGCCCACCTCGGGACTCGACAATGGAGCCAGTGCTGAAGCCGTCTCCCAGGAGCCTCTGAAATTCTTTCAGTGGGACCGCCATCCTGCTCTTGAATGTATTCAAGCAGTTCAACACCGACTGAGCACGTTCCTGCGTGAGGCGTGCTGTCTGTTCGACCGAGTCCAACTCCATACCGAGAAAAGAGATCCTCTGCGTCGGGGAGAGTTTGCTCTTTTCCCAGTTGACCCGAAGGCCCAACAGGCTGAGGTGTGAGAGCACCAAATCCCTGTGTTCGCACAACTGATCCTGAGACTG
>NW_015551103.1:1663-2407 GCF_001515605.1 Sinocyclocheilus anshuiensis | reverse complement strand
GCCAGTCATCGAGGTAGTTGAGAATGCGAATGCCCTGTTCTCTCAGGGGAACAAGGGATGCCTCCGCAACTTACGTGAAGACCCGGGGTGACAGGGACAGCCCGGAGGGCAGGACCTCGTACTGATATGCTCGTCCTTCGGGCGCGAAACGCAGCAATGGTCTGTGGTGCCGAAGGGTCGACACATGAAGTACACATCCTTCAGGTCAATCGCTGCAAACCAAATCTCGGGGACGGATGCACCCGAAGATGCGTTCCTGCGTCAACATCTTGAACAGTAACCGGTGAAGGACCCGGTTCAAGACACACAGGTCCAAGATTGGTCGTAACCCACCGCCTTTCTTGGGTACAATGAAGTAGGGGCTGTAAAACCCCATCTTCATATCGGCTGGAGGGCCGGCTCTATCGCATCCTTCGCCAGTCTGCATGCAAGACAGGGACATCTGCTGCTTTCACTGAAGTAAAGTGGACGCCCCTGAACTTGGGAGGGGACAGGGGCATCTGCTGCTTTCACTGAAGTAAAGTGGACGCCCCTGAACTTGGGAGGGCGCCGGGCGAACTGAATCGCATAGCCGAGCCTGACGGTTCGAAGAAGCCATCAAGACGGGTTGGGTAGTGCTAGCCAGGCTCCCAGACGCCGCGCAAGTGGCACCGATGGAACTACAGGCGTACCCGTAGTGGGGCAGCGAGGAAGAACGCAGGGACCCGGCCCGGGCGTCTCGTAGCCGGTCCGAGGCGGGGTCTG
>NW_015551103.1:1265-1512 GCF_001515605.1 Sinocyclocheilus anshuiensis | reverse complement strand
AAGAGCATTTCCCTCCACCTCTGGGTTGCCCGTCTCAGGGCCTCTTGCTCTTTCACTTGCCACCAGGTTTGGCGGGGGCCTGGACGGGCGGGGCGGCTGCCCTGCGACCGGCTCCACGGCGGAGCTTTCCTGGAGGCCGCGGGAGCGGGGCGGTGGCAGGGGGCTGCCCTTGGCGACGGCAGCAGCTGCACGCCGGGGCAGGATGTACCTGATGGCCTCAGTCTGCTTTGGTCAGCGGAGAACTGCT
>NW_015551103.1:0-448 GCF_001515605.1 Sinocyclocheilus anshuiensis | reverse complement strand
TTATTTCCGGATCCGATTCAGGCATTGCTACAGTCCCGGAGGACAGCAGCGCAGCCGAATCTTCCTCTCCAGAAAGCGCCAGCTCACCCTCTAATGCAGCGATCGACATCCGGTCGTCAGGAGGAGCACCAACGGATACTGCTGGTACGCTCCTTGTAGAGGGCCCAGCATGTTCCATTAGCAGCTCAACTGGTTGCAGAGTGCAAGAGGAGCGATGGTCCCCCGAGGGTTGGTTCCCTGGAGGGTTTGCCATCAGATTACCCTCAGACCGCCTGTGCTACTGCCTGAAGTAGCCCCCGCCTGACTGCCGCCATGACGAGAACTAGATCGAGGCAGAGGCAACGGAACTCCGCCCTTTTGAGGAAACGGAGCTTGGCCCGCGACTCCGAGATGAACATCTTCAGGCAATGAGAACATGACTCATCCACAAACGCCACCTCAGCGTGCT
>NW_015551102.1:32741-40999 GCF_001515605.1 Sinocyclocheilus anshuiensis | reverse complement strand
TCTTTCACAGACGTCTCCGCGACGTACCTGTGCTATCTGGGTTATTACCTTAATCTTGAACACAGAGCAGAGGAGAGAGAGTTATGAAAGTTCACGGAGTGGATGAAGCAAAACTAACGCTTTCCATTGGAAACCCTTATTACTCACGTAACGTTACACACCCAGACAGGACCAGTTAGACCCGCAGAGCGCTAACTTCCCCTCAGTAGTCAGGTGAGGTGACTCAGACATTTTTTTTTTCATTTATCAAACGCCACCCACAGCAGGAAACGAAAAAAAAAAAAAAAAAAAAGCTTATTAGTAAATTCTCCAGACCGGTTTTCATCTGCCACTGATACAAAAACAGTATTACAGCAAGTACTAAAACTTGACCGTCAGGTTTGACCAGACAGGTAACGTTAACGTATCTTCCACCTGTAGTAAGATTTACATACATCACATTTTCGCTCAGTAGCAAATCCATCAAATCTTATTTCTTAACATACAGCCCGCTAACACGTTTAAATGTGCAGTTATATTCGCGCAAAAGGCGTAACTAAATAAATATATATATATATATTGTATGGCAAGCCAAATGGTCAGAATTATGCCAAAGATGAATCGCGTTGACATCCAAAATGCTGTATTTGGCATCGTTTAAAATGGTATTAGTGACGTCAAACATGTTAGTACAACATTTTGTCTGACAAACTTTATTTGTAGTAGTGCTGTCAAACGATTAATCGCATCCAAAATAAGTTTTTGTTTACATGTGTGTACTGTGTACACATGCATGTATATATTTAAGAAAAATGTTTTATATATATATGTACATTTTTTTTAATTATATACATGTATGTGTATTTATATAGTATAGACCTCATAAATATACACAGTACACACACTTATTGGCTGCATCCGAAAGCTGTAAAAAGCTGCCTTCGGAGGACGCATTCAGGAATCAAGGCACGTCTGAATCCGAAATTAGCTTCACTTCCTGTCTCATGAGATACCTTAATCTGATCGATTTTTGAAGGCAGCATAGATGTGTCCTTCGCTGCCTTTGATATCCCACAATCCCCTGCGTTCCATTTCATGATGGTTGAGCTAAAAACTAAAGATGCGTAAAAATCTGAAAGTTGCGTTTGGCGGTCAGTTTGTGTGTAAATGTATATTTCTGACTAACTTTTTGCACTTTTGCAAAGTTGTAGCGAGAAATCAGTATTATAGTAATGAAATATTTGTTTCGTTATCACCAAAACTGTTCTATTTTGTTGTAGATCATTAACCGTTACGCTGCCTCAGAAGCCTGTTCGAAATCAGTTTCTTGAGGTGCCTTTGTGCAAAAACATTGCCTGCAAAGTCATTGCCTGATAGGGCAGCAAGTCAGCTGCCTAGGCTTTCCGACGCAGCCAATATGCAAACAAAATGTTTTATTTTGGATGCGATTAATCGTTTGACAGCACTAATTTTTAGGGTAGGCGATTTCGGAGAGGCTAGAAATAGCAAGCTAGTGTCTTAATTAATTTGCTTGGAGCACACACATTCTTCTTTGAAGCTCTTACCAAGAGGAATAGACAGAAACCAGCTGTCAGTTGGTGTACAGTATGTGTTTGAGGAAGGTTTCGTGATACACTTGAATGGAATTGCTGGCAGGAGTCCATCATAAGCTTACTCAGAGAGGGATGAGTTCACTGTAGGAACAAACGTGTTAAAAAAACCGGAATGGTGATCACAGACATACCATTTCTATTAAAGGTGGTTTAATGTTGACATATGCAACCACGAAATGGCTAAATTGTGAGAAATCGTTGCAAAATTACAAAGATCTGAAACAGACTACAAATATCCTTTAAAAATGTCAACTAATAAAACATACAGCCAGCTTTGGCATGACCACATGCCAAAAATATACTTTTTTTGTTTGTTTGTTTTCATGAATATACATTTTTACATTCCATTTGAGAATTTCAGAATTGCTCTGAACTGTGAGCTGCCCTCCAAAATGCTAATCTTACAATTCATATATATGTGTACAACCATTGTCATAACATACAGCAGATCCAAATGGCTAATATTCTACAAATACAGTATAAAACTATAACTTACATTTCTTTTGATGATTAGAGTACAAGGACAAGGATTTATAAAGATGAAATTCTCAAAAGATCAATTAAATCGCAGCTTTCTCTCATTTTGCCTTGATGAAATTCAAGTTCATTTATCTGTGCTCTTGGCCAAGATCTTTTTTTAATCCAATAAAATGGGTAGAACAACATTTGGCAGGAATGCTTTGGTAGGTTTTCTGTACCTGATAGTTATTGTTTGGAAGCCCTGTAAAGAATTTAAGGCATTAAAGGGAATACAAGAAAGTAATTCAAGAGAACTCTCCTTGAGCTTGCTCGTCTTGTCAGATGCTCCTATTATGGAGTGAAAAATTTGTAATTTTATGTCTTGGTCGGGTTCAGTTCTTCAGTTGTGTGTCAAAAATCCCCAAATCTGAAGATAGTAGGCACGTTTTAGCTTTTAAAAGCAGAGAAAATGTGCGGAAAATGGAGAGGGAAGCTGCAGTTGATCCTGTTGAATCCTCACAAGTTTTTAATGGTCACCAATCAATGTCCCAGTGCTCTGACAATAAAAAGATGCCACATTGGGCTACCAAGACTCAACCACTTCATTCTTGTTTCTTAAAACAGGTTATTGGCAATCCCTTAAATGGCACAATAAGAGCATAGACGGAAAGCAGTTTCTTTTCCAATGTGTCCTACAGAGAGGGAGTTGTTCGGTTGGTTCAGTGTTGAGCATGTTTGAACAGGGTTCATGAGGATCTGGGTTAACACCAGTCAGCTATGTAGTCAAAATCTGCAAACATCTCCTGCTCGCTGACTGTCAGAACCCTCAGCTCACGAGGTGGAGTCAATATCGGTGCCTCTGAGGTGAATTCATCGTCAAAGTTACTAACATCTTCACGGCCTTTGATAGTCGGCAAAAATGGAGGCCGGGTCTTCTTTGCCAGCAGTGCAGCCCAATCCATATTCTGAGGAAGAATAAACAAATGTGTGGTAAGGAGATTTTCAGTGACATTTGAAAATAAAAAAAGAGGTTAAACAGATGGCCTACTCTGAAAAACGGATGCCTCTTTACTTCCTCTGCATCTCCTTCCCCAGCGCCAAGGCGCCGCTCTGGATTTCTCCTTAACAACTGGATACGGAAGAGAATGTTTAAAGCTTATAAACATACTTAGCTGGTAAATTAAATGGAGAATATAAAAGTGCCAAAAACGAAGAGTCTTTTCTAATAAAGCTGTGTTGTGATTTTAAGGATTGCCTTAAACAATAAAATGAGCTGTAGTCTAGGAAAATTGGTTAAACCATAGCAGGACACATTCAAACATACCCTTCTCATTATGGAAATGGCTTCTGTGGAGAGGAACCTTGGATAGCGAACTTCATCGTTAACAATACTGTCAAACACCTCCTCTTCATCATCACCAGGGAACGGGGACTATAGTTAAAATAATATTAAGAATATTTAAGATAATGAAGTACTGGAAAAAAATGTCTATTCAAATTCTAATTATTGTAGTTAATAATTATTTAATGTGCAATTAGTGTAACTAAATTATGCAACTGCTAATTATGCATTTAAAAATACACACAATTCTTTGTGCCCCCTGACCTGTATGTATATTCACAATTTAAGACTGAAGTATCACGTTCGTGTTTTTTTTTAGTTTGCAACCACCACAAAAACTTTTTTAGTTTTGCAACCACCACTTTTTTGCTTTAAAAAAAAGTGCAACAAAATGGAACAGAATGCAGGAAACCTAAAAAGACGTTTTGCAAAGTTTGAACTGACTGACACACTGTGTTAAAAACATGGTGCCCATAGAGCGAGACGCTGAAAAACAGTGAGACGTCAAATAGCACAGATGGAATGTCTGAACAAGTTCTGTGCGAACGGTCCATTGGTCTACATCAGGCAGGTTGACAAACTCTGTTGCATGGATTGATGTGGACTGTAAACCAGTGACAGACTTGGGTTCAATTATTCAGAAATACTAACAGTTCTCAAGTCACTAAAATTCTAAAGTCACATTTTATGACTTTTTAAAGATTTACTCATCTGAAGCAATAATGTAATATAAATTATTTTAAATCACGCAAATTAATGTAAATAATCTTTTTAGGGGTCAAGCAATTAATTTAATTTACTGTGATATGATATATTTAATTCGTTTTTTTTTTTTTTTAAACCAACCGACAGTTCAAGTTAACAACATTAATATTAATTAAGGATCAATCAAGTATCCATCCATCTATCATACCTCTCCAACCAACATCTCAAAGATGAGAACTCCCAGACCCCACCAGTCCACCGCTCTTGTGTACGACGTCTCAGTTAAAACTTCTGGTGCTAAGAACTCGGGAGTGCCACAGAACGTACTAGTGCGATCTCTGAAGCCCATTCCTACATGATTGGAAATGGAATGAGTTACACCCACATTACTGACAACGCATAAATCACACAAACATTAGTAACATTAGTAATAAAAATACATTATATCTACCTTCTTTGCAGAGACCAAAATCTGCAATCTTGACATATCCCTCAGTATCCAGCAAAAGGTTATCTAGCTTCAAATCCCTGCAGAATAAAGTTCATGACAGTCACATGTGGTTCATAAAACGTTCATGAAGCCTTCTGGTTTTACATCCAGGACTGACACTTACCTGTATACTATTTTATGGTCATGCAGAAATTGCAGCCCCAAGACTACACAAGCAGCATAAAAACTGAGGACATAAAAACAAGTCATTTCAGATGGAAATCCAATTTTTGGCTTTTTAAGTGGGAAACGATCATATCCAAGTGACAGCAGTAGTAAATTCAGTCACTCACACAGCGCGCAGTTCAGAGAACACGTCTGCATGAATGTGCATCATCAGGTCTCCTCCTGCTGCGTACTCCATGACGAAACACACATGCTCCTTGGTCTGGAAACAAGCGAAGAGGTTCACCAGGAACGGATGCCGAACACTGTTCACTGTCTCAAAGATCCTCTTCTCACACATGAGGCTGTGGATAGATATTAATATGAAGCGTAAATGGATAGTTGACAAAACATGTCCATTAACATTAACAAACATTTCTTTCTTTCTTTCTGGTTAAGATTTAGATGAGACATACTTACTTTAGGTGCTATATTTAAGATTTTCTACACAAAATAATGTTCTTTTTAGCAGCATCATATGACCCCTTTAACATGGCCACATTAACTGCATGCATAGTAATTATAACAGAATATACGTTTCAAATTGAATGTTGCCAAATGGAATGTTGGAATGTCAATTGGCCAAATGCATATAATGTTAACAGTGACTACTGATAATGTATGCACATTTCTATATAGGTTATATAAACTTTTTTGATCCACTTCAAATGTTGACTACTGTATATACAGTATATATAAAAAAAGTTTGAATTTAATTTTTTAATTGTAGCCTCTTTATTAGAAAGATAAGATGTGAGAGAAAATCATTGAGGAGAAAATGGAACACTGAAAATCAGGAAATTACAAGTTACAGCAAGTTAGAAAGCTGTTAGCATGAGGATTTACAGTGTCAATCTAAATAAGTTAATCTAAAATCAATTACTGACAACAAATATACATATACATTTATATTAATAAATAAAATTATCTTTAAAATGATCTTAAAGTTTGACAAATTTTCACTGTTTTGCACACTGCCAACTAAAACGTTATTTAAATGGCATTTAAGTAAAATGGACTAAAATGAATGAATGTGACATGCTAAAATACTCACTACACTTTATAAAAAGACAAAAATTGTAAAAACACTCTCTATGGTGGCTCCAACATGTCTAGAGTACAACTCTGACTCTTTGGTCTTAATAATAACAGGAAATAAAACAGGAGCAGAACATTACCCACTGTATACAATATCTGGTGCCTCTACAAATGCTTCAAGCATCGTCATAAGTTGTACATTTATTTGATTTAAACACACATAGATAGCCTTTACCTGTCCACTTCATCCCTTGCAACAATGTCCCCTTTCTTCAAAGCTTTAATGGCAAACATTTCTCCAGTGGTCTTGTACTCAGTAAGTAAAACCTGTTGAATAATTAAAGAGATGAAACTGCCTGCAGGAATCACATCACAAGGTGGCAGCATGTAGAGATAATCCTCAATATTATGACACAAATGGTTAATGTACTGTACATTTATGGCGCAATTACAAATTTTACAGAACTTGCCTTTTTGCATATGTGAAAGCAAGTTTCAGTTTACCTTTCCAAAGTGGCCACGCCCCAGAACAGCGACACATTTGAAGTCTGTCAAACTGAATTGAACTTCCTCTTCTTCCCTAAAGGCATGACCGCACACTTTGAGCATTTGAATACCATTAATGTATGCATGTTTATATGTAGCCGTGATGTCAGTTATCCAAAAATGGGGAACAAACTACCTTATTTCAGTTTTTCGTTGAACTTCGGTCAGTTCCAGGTCAGGCTGCTCATTTTCAACCAGACTGTCATAATCTGGTTTAGCTACTGTGTTGTTCAGGAATTCAAAGGTCGCTAGGGCATCCTGTAGGCGAGAGGCATTTAAGAGTCAGTACTGCAAGAGAACTCCCCTTATTAATAATACTTGCCTTAAAGGGACAGTTCAGACAAAAATGAAGATTCTGTCATCATATTGTTCCAAACCCATAAGAATGATTGTTGCCCATCAAACACAGAAAGACATGTAGGGCAGGATGTTCAAGCTGTTCTTTAATATACAATCTAAGTGAATGGTGACCAGAGGTAGTCAAGGACCAAAATATGACACCATTTAAGTACCATCTACTTGTGCACTAAATTCAAAGTCACATGATTGCAAACTTTTGCTTTATAATCTTATTAATGTGATTACTTAAACACACATAGACAGCATTTTTCTAAAAGACAAAATACAGTCTCACACTAGAGTTCCCAGCACTTACAAATGAGGACAATACCAACAAAAGGGCAATAATATGTAAGTCGCTTTGGATAAAAGTGCCTGCTAAATGACTAAACGTAATATAGCATAAATGTAATGTGATTATTTTATTGAATATGCCAGTGGTTCTCAACCTTTCTTTATTTACAGGTACTAGGAGTGTCCATAGATTTAAATAAGTAACTAAAACAATTATAAATAAAATGTCAGGATTCCAGAGGTTTTAAGGTTCTTCTAAAGAACCTTAAACCAATAGTTTTTTTTAACCAATTAATTTACACGACTCTTTCCTGTCATTAGTGATACTGGATAATGAAAATGATTTTTAAAGATCTTTTCTCACCATTTCTTCCCAATAAAATATTTTAGGGCTTAGCATAACTATTAAAAGTGCATCTCTGTGTTTTAGGATTTGAATCATTTCTGTGACTTCTTCAGGCAAAGAAAGCACACATTACAGATGAGATCTCTAGAAATATCCAAAAGTTGTTTAGTTGCTTTTTTAAAGCTTGTTTTGTCTTATTTTAAATAGTTTGAACTCATCTTGAGCCCCCCTTGGAAGTTTGCCAAGGCCCCTAGTGGTTCTCAGTACTCTGGTTGAGAACCACTGGAATATACGCATAATATTCAAATTGAGCAGCTCACATTCACACATTATCTGTTAAAATACAGAACCAACAACATTTGAAATAATTGACATCAAGCTTCATATGAAACAACTTGGCATGCCATATTTAAATAAATGTGAAGGTTAATGAGATTTCTCAAATCTCTTACACCTTCATGTGTATTTAAATAATCTGCTGCCAAGATTCAGTGAATAATGACTTAAATTTATTTTCCTCACCCAAAGCTTTCCACCCCATTTCCATTTTCATCCCATCCCCTTTCATTGTATAGAAAAGAATGGTATCAACATTTAGCTAAACTTTTCCTTTTGCGTTCCACAGGGAAAAAAAGTCAGATGGGTCTGGATCAACATGAGTGAACCATGATATCTTTCAGTTCTGGGTGAACTATTCCTTTAATGCAAACAACACTCCATTACCTGCACCTCTTTTCCATCTGCGATCTTTTCTGGTGATACATTTTCCTCTATCTCCACTTCGATGGAGTGCCGTTTTGAGGAAGGGGTGGCTGGTTTGTCAAAGTCTAATTTGGTCACAGTGGGGTCGCTGAAGGAGAGAAGATAAATCATAAAATATCTGGGGTCTGGAAATGTACAAAATAGCTACATTGTGGAATGCATACACTGGGATATGAAGCA
>NW_015551102.1:31189-32729 GCF_001515605.1 Sinocyclocheilus anshuiensis | reverse complement strand
TAAGTCATCTCATTATCTAAATATAGAGCACCAATTATGTTTCCAGACAGATTAGTCATTGTTTATCAAAGACTGTGGAATAATTTGAGGGCTTTCCGCTTTTTTTTAGGAGATGAGTCTTTGTGGTTGAGCTGGAATGAATTGGTACAAATATGTACCTGGGTAGGGAGTGGGCGTCTGGGTGGCCGATGGGTGCTGTTTCAGAGCTCAATGCTGAGCCCAGATCAGCCTGAGGACTGAATGAGGTATTGATTGACGGAATGGCTCTTCTCACCAATCTGCCCCAGGTGGCGATGTTAATGTTCATCTGAGGGGCACGCAGGAACGTTTTACCTGAGAGGAACAAGGTTTATGTATGAGATGAAGAAAGCAGAAGCAAACTTCTGAACAGCAGATAATATTAGTTCCTAGTGTGCTATTTATGTAGGCACTCTATTAATGCACTGTAGACACAGTTGTTCCAAAAGGTCTAAGGTATCTTATTTTAGCAAAATTATGAGACAAGATAGCATTTATCCTTCATGGACAATGCAATCCCAGAATGCTCTGTGACAAGCTCAATGAGAAAGCAAAACCAGGATGGCTGAATATTTGTGAAAGACTATTCACACCAGGATGAATGTTCTGTGGGATAGAACAGTGTGATAAACATATTGCTACTTTTCTATGTGCCACCGACTGTCAGAAACTTAATTTACATGTTCATTCAGCCCATTTGTAGCTTTTTTTTTCCCTCCGCATTGCTCTGAACAGACAAATCACATGCAAAAACCAGACCAAATTTACGTGCCAGAACATGTGTTGACGTGACAGGCCTTGAGATAGCCTTATAACATTAAGCACAAGATAATTAATTGAGTGACTAACCAATGCAACCCAAGAAACAAGAATTAGACCAATAAACAAAACAACTGACAAAACTTATTGAGGAGGGAAAATAAAGCTCTCCGAGCTAACAGGGCAATGAGTTCACACAGTATATTCAAAAGATATATTTGTAACATCAACTCTTAACTGTCTGCAAACCATAGCTCTTTTGTGGAACACTTATCATGACAAACATCTGACTGATCAGACCGTTTACCTGTGATTACAGAGTGCCTGATTTGATACAGACTTGACAGAGTGTCTGTATTGCACCTGATCAGGTCTGAATGATCATGGAAGGTAAAATAATGATCACAACTATTACATCATTTTAATTAAGCATCCCAAGCCCATGCCAGTAATAAAAAAACAGCCCAAAGTAGTGCAATTACCATGTCCCAAATATAAAAATGCAATTTCCATCCCTAAAATACATATTTTACAGTCACTGTTATGCACATTTATCATAAACACAGCTCAAATGCTTCCTACTAGTGTGGCCCAAAACATTTAGCACAGTTTTATTACAGGTAGAATGCAAAATGTTTCAGTACAAGCATTTCAACCAGATGTAATTTATGCAATATTTTAAACTTTTAACCCACTGGAGAAAATCAACCCCATGGCAACAGTTTAAAAGCAGCCCAATTTCATGGAAAAAAACAACAACAAC
>NW_015551102.1:20157-30496 GCF_001515605.1 Sinocyclocheilus anshuiensis | reverse complement strand
CATTTCCATCCCTAAAATACATATTTTACAGTCAATGTTATGCACATTGATCATAAACACAGCTCAAAGGCTTCAGTGTGGCCCAAAACATTTAGCACAGTTTTATTACAGGTAGAATGCAAAATGTTTCAGTACAAGCATTTCAACCAGATGTAATTTATGCAATATTTTAAACTTTTAACCCACTGGAGAAAATCAACCCCATGGCAACAGTTTAAAAGCAGCCCAATTTAGTGGGAAAAAAACAACATCAACCCTGCATCCAACACGAGCTGCAGAAGTCAGATTTGACTGATCACGGGTCAAAAGTAAGGAGAGATAACTGACAAGATGTTGGAGGATTTGCTCCTCAGCAGATCCGGAGCTCATTGACAAATATCTTTTATCGTAAGATGTGCTCCCTTTACACACTGCGTGCGCGATCGCGAAATCGAAAGTGAAAGTGAACTGCGAGCGCTCGTTCAAAAGGGGTTTAAATACGCCACATATTGATAGCGGCGCCCTGATGCGCGAAAATAATATACAATATTAGAATGTTTGCGGGAGCACACACAAAAAATCGCGGGAGCGGATGGGAGCATGCGATAATGGTCAGAAATTCAGCCAGAGCGGGATCAACAAGCCCCGCGCTATCACACACCGGCGCAGTCAGTCAGTGAGCGCTGAAACAGATGACGTCAAATCTTGCAGGATTCCATAAATAAACTACACAGAACCCCACTATTCGGACAAATATACTTAATGAAAAGATGATACAAATTTTAATACCTTGGAAAATGGCATTTAAGACTTTTTAATACTTATTAAGGGCCTTAATTTTCTCTAAATTGATTTATCAACTTTTAATACTTTTTAAGACCCCGCGGACACCCTGCTCTCAACCAGCTATTCACCTTCTTTGTTATTAATGGTTCAAAAAAGTTCAAAGGAAGGTCAAAGTTCATTCTGACTTCACTGTGTAAACACTGGCCTCACAGCAGTGCAATATTGAACCACAGAACTGTGTCAAGAGTAGGCTGCTTAATCTAATCTGTTTGAGTGAACTTGTTAAGCCTTCTCAACACTGAAGCATATTTGCCACTTCATAACCTTACCTTGCTGTTTGGAGAAGATTTTCTTTTGCCTTTGTAGTTTAGGTCGTCTCTCAATAACTGGGTTAAAAAACGTAACCTGTATTCAAAGAGATAGAGATAATCTCAATAAAAATATCCTCTACAGGGCCATCAAACTGGTATATTGCATGTCTGTGTGTGATGACAAAATGAAAGTACCTCAGCAAACAGTGTTCCTTGCGGTTCCAGGTAAAGGCACATGCCATGACGCTGGTTGTCCAGGAAGTCCTCCAGCCGTAAAAACTTAACGGCACACAGCGAGCGCCAGTCTCTCCAGTACACAGCTATCTCCAGCTCTCGAGACTACAGGTCAACCAAAAAAGCATTTAGTATCTGATATTAAGTATATATACACACCTTGAAGTGTAAATTAGTGAAGTGAAAATTAAATAATCAATATATTCGTTTAAAAAAAATGAATGAATGAATAAATAAAAAATAAATAAATCACTTTTTGGAATGGAGATACATTATAAAGGACAAGCTGAAAAAACAGGGAAACAATACTGATTGTGAACTATGAACAATGTCATAAACATAAAAGCAAACTGAGGTTTGCTTGTGTTGAGAGTGACTCAATAACAAACATATAGGGAAAGGGCGAGAAAGAGAGATATTTATGTATGTGAGAGTGAAGAGATTATGAACGATGACTTCTGATCTGCCTTGTCTGAGTTTCCATAAGAACTGGGTCAAATCTGGGATTAACATTTCCAAAGTTAATTGAGAGCGGCTGGAATGGAGAGCATGTGTGTATATGTGTGCTCATCTACTCATGTGTCGAGAGGATTATGGGATAAGATTGTGGTTTGACAAGTGTGTTTTATGCAATTTCTCATGCATTACCCTGTCAAGTTCCAGCGTGAACTTCTGGTCCCAAGACTGGTTGCTAACTGGCTTCCAATGGGTCTGTCCCACAACTGTGTTGTCCAGCTTCAGAACGGCACTGATTTCATCTGTCATAACAGTACAAAACAACTCTTAAACTATTACTTTAGAACAGAAACATGAATTAGGGATTTGTATTTAATACATTGATTTAATGCGATTTATTATTTAAAAAGCTGTGATGAAAATAAAAATACACCCAAAGGCATTAGTCATATGATCATATGATATTAGGCATATGATCAAAATAATAATAATAAAAAAAAAAACAGACTATAAAAAACAAACAAAAACAAATACATATACTATAAAAAAAAATTAAAAAAATAAAAATAGATTATTTGATTCCATGTTTTTGAAATTACAGGGAGATTATCTAAGCAAATGTTGATATATGCTATTAATTGTGATAATTCAGTTATTAATCCTGTAATGAATCGGTAGCAATTGAATTCAATGTAAAACAGTAATAAATTAAATTAAATGTTTTGAATTGACTGACAGTCCTACTACTACCCAAATCCATCTAAAAGTTTGGGGTTGGCAAGATTTTTTTTAATGTAGCATAAAGTCTCTTATGCTCATCAAGACAGCATTTGTTTGATCAAAAATACAGTAAAACTGTAACATTGTGAAATGTACAATTACAAATTTAAAAGTAACTGTTTTCTTTTTTTAAAATATAATGTATTCATGTGATGCCAAAACTGAATTTTCAACATCATTACTCCAGTCTTCAGTATCACATGATACTTCAGAAATCAGTCTAATATGCTGATTTGGTACTCAAGAAACATTTCTTTTTATATCACAGGTGAAAAAAAGCTGTGCTGCTTAATATTTTTGTGGAAGGTGTGATGATTTTTTTTAGGATTCTTAGAAAAATATAAAGCTCAAAATAACAATTCCTTTTAAATAAAGATCGTTTATAACATCAATGTCTTTACAGCCACTTTTGATCAATTTAAGGTGTCCTTGTTGAATAAAAAGTAGTTATTTCTTTAAAACAAAAAAACATCATACTGACAAACTTTTGAATGGTAATGTATTCACTTGCACTCCAAGTCAGAACAAGTATTGTTTTCCATATAAAATAACACTGTATAGAATAAAAGTATAATCAAGGCAGAGACAATGAGTGAAGATGGAAAAATATGGCAAATTGCAGCATTTCACTTTGTAAACACAGTCTAGTGTTTTTGAATTTAGTTAAAAAAAAATTTGGCAACTCTTTATTTGTTCTGCTTCACAATGAAACGGTGAAGTACAATGGCCATTCAAGATTCTAAGGAATGATATTAACTTGGATTTCCAACACGCATTAAAAAAAAAAAAAATTAAAGCCACTCAACTGGACAGATCATCGGACTTGGAGAGGGTTCGGCTGCTGCCAGATTTGTTCTTGTTTCCTCGGCTCATAAATGAGGAGCGTGCCTCACTGGGGCTCCAGCCAGGCAGAGAAACAGATGCTGTCTTAGAGCGACCTGGGACGTTCTCCAGGAGGTCCTGACAGCCCATGAGCCTCACATCTAATGTGCCTGTAGATTTACAACAAACCCAACTCAAAGCCAAAGTTCTGTGTGATCTGAGATGTAAATCACCAAACACATCTATTCTGATTAACACAAGATAATGAGTGTGCAAGAAATTGTAAATGTCTATTTCAAGACACATGCAGTGGTTATAGAGCCATATATGGAAAGCACTACGAGTCTATAATGGTAACGTAAGCACTCTCATTCTCCTTCAGAGTGAAGGTCAAAGTTGTGTGTGATAAAGCCAAGGGTGGTGGAAGGGACCACTGGGGCCAAGTATGTTGACAGTGTGAAAATTTGAATGTAGTTCTTAAATGCCTAAACTCAGACAGCTGTTGCCCATCTGAAACAGGGCTGAATGTACAGTACCATGTGTTGTGAAAAAGGACTAGAGAGAGCAAATATTGGCAGTGAACAAGACTATAAATTGAATCAATGAATTCCCATGGATCTATTCATGGTGATGGAATTTGTGTGAACACTGGCAGAATTTCCCCCCCATGTATAGGTTGATTTTTATTTTTACTTCCAACGCCATCTACCAATAAAATTTAAGCATATGGATTTTGTCCTATATACTCCAGTACAATTGGGGGTGCTATTTTATCACCTAGCACTGAACAATAAAAGAAGACTCTCTTATAGTGGAATATTTGCTTTCTCTTTTTTTTCTTTCAAGTTGGTTTACTAACCTTTAAATGAATAGTTCCCCCAAAAATGAAAGTTCTGTCATTATTTACTCACCCTCATGTTATCTGAAAACCATAGCTTTTGTTCAAAACACAAATGAAGATATTAGTAAAACCTGAAAGACTGAAATACTCCCAAAATGTTGATGCTTCAAAACTTCATAAAGAGATCATAAAAGTTATTCATGTGAATCGCAGTGTAGTCTTTATATGATGAATATAATTTATATATATATGAAACTATATATTTTTTTGATTCACATATAAACATTGATAAATGCACATACATTGAGTACATCAAACATGGTCAATGGCAGTTCAAACATACTTGCTTAACGTGCGACAACAAACACCATTGGTTCTTGTGCAACAAGCGAGCACCTTTGAGCTTCCATTGACCATATCTGATGTGCATTGATCAATATTTTATTTGATTAAAAGCTATGAATCCTCAATTCATAAGGATTACTTTTACAAGCTCTTTATGAACTTTTTGAAGCATCACAGTTTTGGTGGAATGGGCTTTCAATGGAGGCACAGAAATCTCTTAATTTGGGTTTTGAAGATGAACCTCTATGTTTTATGAATGGCAGACTATCCCAAAAAATGCATTGCGCCACTCCAGGTGAAGTAAATTTGGTTTTCAGACAAATATTTGGTGAAAAATGGTTTTGTTTTGTGATTCACTTCACTTCTGCACTTTGCTCCCAGTACAAATAGGTTTGAACTCTGTTACAAGCTGTCATTTCTAAAACCAATCTAAAATGGGAACAGTAAATACTATGTGACTGTATTGATTTAGTTTTGTTACCGGTCAGAGCAGCAGGTTTGGCCACAGTGCTGTACTTGTTGCTGGTGGACATGATGCTATGGCGGGGACTGAGAGGTGGGGAAGACACCATTGCTAACTCCTCCATAATCAGGTTGCTCTTCGGGTGATTTTTGGGCAGCTCACTGAGTCTCTGCTCCAGAGAGAACTTCAGAAGGTCTAGCTTCTGACTGGACTCATTCAAGCGGGCTTGAGCCTGCAAGAAAGTTAGACAGTGCTTACAACTGCATACAGACATAAATACTCACATTTTGAATATGACAGTGCTGCCTCAGAGAACAAGGATTCAAATTTCTCTGTGACAAATGGTCTTATACTAGAAACTGTTGTAGATGATGTTTTTTATTCCTATTATTATAAAATAATAATTTTAATACTTTAAAATCATAATTACGGTAAAATGCTGTGAAATAATAATTTCACAGTATTATTTTTTTTAATAAATACTTTATTTTTTGTTTTATTTTACAGTACAATAGTACTATTTCAATATATTTATTTTATTATTTTTTTAAAGAAGCGCAACAAAAATCTGAAATACTATTATACGTTTTTCCAAACCATTCAACCCTAAAAGGATGGTTCCCATGAAAATGTCTTCAGAGTGAAGTCAGTTTTTCAGCTTTCATAAAATAATTTTTATTTTCTATTCAGATCAGATGTTCATCCCATTAATTCCAGATTTATTAATTCTTTCAAAATAGAGCTATTCAAATCATGTGGAGAAAATTCTTGTCTTTTTCTATTCGCAATATCACAGAAAAACAACACTTTGCAATATCAGTTTTCTCCGATATCGTGCAGCCCTAAAATGAACCTCTACCAGGTGAGCAAACAGGAAGATCTTCAAATACATAATGATTCAGAGGCACACAAATTTCTTTCAGTGGCCAGTATTCTGATTGACTGCTATCATGCGAAACTAGCTTGAATATTTTTCCCTGCATATGGAGTCTATCGTTGCCAAAGAAAGCTGCTTCCTGTCAGGTCACATTTTTATGTGTTGTATTACAAAAATCACTTAAAACACATTTTAAAATGAAAATTAATTCCAACAGACAGGAAACTGACAACAGGAATAAAACAATAGTTTTACAGACCATTTAACCATCCTGAGTCATACCACAATTATGGTGTAAAGTGAGAAAAGCTGTAAACATTTGGCCCCAGAGGCAATTAAAAGTGCATCGTTAAATGAATAACTGGATTAAATAGATGCAGACATGAAATTGTTTATATGAAGCACAGGAAAATGATAAGGAGCGACTATAAAAATCATTACAATTTAGAAATGGAGCCGACCTCTGAATGAGCTTTCTTCTCCGTCACTTTCCCTGTTCCCAGCAGTTTCATCACATTCTTGGCACCTTCTGCCACAGCAGACTCTATCCGGAAGTGATGTCGGAGCTCTTCTATCCTCAGGTCCAGAGGACTGATTATAGGCTTGCTTGAAGTCACTGCAAACATCAGATTTATGTTTTATTACCACACTCCTGCCCATTTAAATTGCAAATCACAGATATAATTACAGAGGAAATCAGCTAGACCACATACCGTCATTGTTCTCATAGTTCATCTCGCTGGTCTGGCTGGCTTTGAGAATCTGCATTCGAATGAACTCTATCTTTGTCTTGCTGTCTTGAAGCATCTGTTGAGCTGCAGCGAGCAGTTTGCGGTCCTACAGATGAAGACACAGGAGGAAAATAAAAACAGAAGAGGAGTTCAGAAACGAACAGAGGAATAAAATATGCACAAACAGCACTTTATAATGACAAGTATTTCTTAATGCAGATCCACAGTTCATAAAATAAAAGATACAAATATAAACAGAAAAGGAGATATACACCTTCAAATAAATGTTGTTCTTTTGAATTTCTATTCATAAAACAATCCTAAAAAAAAACTTTCTTCTTAATATTTTTGTGGAAAGAGTTATACAACTGCACAACACTGGTAATAATAAGAAATGATTCTTGAGTACCAATATTAAAATGATTTCTGAAGGATCATGTGACACTAAAGTAATGGGTGTTTAGCTCTGCCATCCCAGGAATAAATTATTCAAAATACAAGTTGTTTTAATTAGTAATAATATTTCACAATATTACTATATTTTTAATCAAATAAATGCAGCCTTTGCGAGCATTGGAGATTTTAAAAAGATTAAAATAATCTTATAGACTCCAAACTTTGGAACAGTAGTGCACAAATCAAGATTTCATTTCATTTCTATTTAAATGTACATAAAGTAATGATTGCTTTATATATTTCAATATTTCACAACAGATTACAACGCAGCACTCATGGTCTTATTGTTTGCATGTCAGGGACTACATCCTCAAGCAAGCAGAAGGAAAACAATGGTATACAGCCCTAAATATTTTAACATTAAATCACATTATTTTGTATTTAACACATTAAGTTCCCTTTTAATGCAGCCAAAAAATTCCTTTAAACATATCCTTAAACACTTGTCACTTTTGACAACCCTAAAAATTGATTTAATAAAAATGTGTTCTGATTTTTTTTAAATGTATTACTGTTTATAAAAAATGGTCCTTGAGGCCTAACTGTATTGTGAACATAGTCACACTTGAAGGGGCTGCCTGGCATACCAAACACTCTTTAGTTGTAACTACATTGCGTCCATGTATAATGCTTCTCATAAGTATAGTATGTGAAAATAAGTGTATTCACTGGTCTGATGATCTGAATGAGAGAGAGAGAGAGAGAGAGAGAGAGAGAGAGAGATCCATTAGAATCGTTAGAAGACAGAATCGCGATTCATATATGAATAGATTTTTACATGCACCTGTAGTTTTCTCTTCCTCTTCTCTAAAGCAGCGCAGCATGGCCTCGCCCCCTTTGCTGCGTGTTCCCGGAGGCGGGGTTTATGTAAAATTCTGGGTTCTTGACGTAACGGACCCGGGAAGTAACTCATTGTAGTCCCTTACCAGTCGTTTTTGTAGGCATTAAACTGCCAGAATTTTAAAAGACGATATCTCCCGTTTGCATTGAACTTTCAGCTTCGTAACTTTGCAGATATTGTTTATGATCAAACAGCAATATTACACACTAACTAACATTAAAAAAATGAAATCACAATCAACCACCCCTTTAATTAACAGCGTCGTTCTTGATAAAAGGGAGAAAAGGAGGGTCAGACACTCTAGACCGAAGCCAAGCCATACCATGAGAACGATTCTGCTGATACTACATTTATGTTTTGAAACACACTACATGTATAGTAACTAGCACCAAAGCCCGATTTCCTGAGGGGGAGGGTGGAGAAACATAACTGAACTGTTCTATTCCAGTTCTCCTTAATGTCAGCTGCACCCTAGGGGGTTACAACCATGACATTGGCATATGTGTATAAATGAGTCTAGTCTGGCTTCCTTTACCTCTTTTGGAAATAGGAGAGGAGATTTCACTCAATTTTAGGACATGTTTGCTAACATCTGTTTTCATTTCTTGGGATGAATCTTCTCTCTCAAGATCTTTAAGAGATCAAACGGCTTATCCTCTCTGGGAGTAAAAGCAAAGCACAGTATTTAGTGTAATATAAAGACGACGTGTATTTTTGAAATACTTCTCCTATTCCAGCTTAATATGTAGAGGTTACAAGTTTTTCACTTTAAGGTTGATTTAACTGAAAAATGTAAACACAGTGGCACCATCAAAACATTCTAAACAGCCCAACACTGCATTGGCTCAAGTGGTATGAGTCTGGGGCAGGACTACTTAATGGCAAAATGTGGGAATGTTTTTGGAAATGGACCTTATTATTTTTGCAATTTTGTTTTGTAACAACACAAAAAAAAAAGAAAAAAGATTCCATGTCCATGTAAATAACTGTTGGTACCACAAGCAAATGCATTAGTCTACACAAACCACACACCACAGATCCTCTAAAGGCAGACTACTACCTTGGAAGAGCCGTTGGAATACATCTGAATCATATTTTCCGCTCCCTGTTTCACTTTGAGCTCGATGTCGGCCTGTTTCTTCAGAGCGGCCAGTCTGCTACTGTTGGTGGATGTCCGAGCTTCACTCTTGGGGGTGTCTGGGGTTAGCGGGTACTCTGACATTGAACAAACACAAATCGACATCAAAGAGTTAACAAAACACTAAAACAACAATGCAGCATGTTGGGAATGTTGGAGAAATGACACTAAACATATGAGCAGGAAACACACACAAGATTAGTGAACCCACACTTGATCCTTTAGTGCAGGTAGAAAATGCTAAATGCAGGACAGCTAGCATTAGCACGCTGTCATTTTTATGAAAGTAAACCACAAACAACTACACTGGAAAAATAAAATGTGACTGATGTGGCAGATGATGCTAAAAGCTTTGTTTTTGTTTGAAAACCTTTAGATAAAGGTCTTACAAAGCCAGGCTTTTAACTAAACGGCAAAAGGTCCAGTCCAGTCCACATTATAGGTAGTTCTAGCAACATGATCCACCTACTTACAAGAAGACATAAATGATTTAAGGATTAACTCACTTCCAGAATTAAAAAACAAAATCTGATAATTTACTCACCCCCATGTCATACAAGATGTTCATGTCTTTCTATCTTCAGTCGCAAAGAAATTAAGGTTTGTGAGGAAAACATTCCAGGATTTTTCTCCATATAATGGACTTAAATGGTGGCCAATGGGTTGAAGGTCTAAATTGCAGTTTCAATGCAGCTTCAAAGGGCTCTACACGATCCCAGCCGAGGAATAAGGGTCTTATCAAGCAAAACGATCTGTTATTTTCTAAAAAAGAAAAATGTATATACTTTAACCACAAATGCACGTCCTGCACTAGATCTGCGTTGCGCGTCCGCAAATTCAAGCATTACGTAAACACGTTGGAAAGGCCATGCACGGTTAGCTCTTCGTCTGTGTACTCTGGTTCTACAAGATAGGGTAGGGCGAAAAACTCTCGTTTTCTCCTCCAACTTCAAAATCGTCCAACATCATTGTTTTACCTTTTTTGTAAAGGGCATTTGACTTTCTTTGCATGTTCGCTTTGTAAACACTGGGTCGGTACTTTAGCCTATGTCATGCTTGACCTTTCCAACGTGACTACATAAAGTCGAGCATTTGTGATTAAAAAGTTTTTAAGACAATGACCAATCGTTTCACTAGATACGACCCTTATTCCACAGCTGGGATCATGTAGAGCACTTTGAAGCTGCATTTAAACTGCAATTTGGACCTTCAGCCTGTTGGCCACCATTGAAGTCCATTATATGGACAAAAATCCTGGAATGTTTTCCTCAAAAACCTT
>NW_015551102.1:13566-20085 GCF_001515605.1 Sinocyclocheilus anshuiensis | reverse complement strand
TTAAGAGATCAAACGGCTTATCCTCTCTGGGAGTAAAAGCAAAGCACAGTATTTAGTGTAATATAAAGACGACGTGTATTTTTGAAATACTTCTCCTATTCCAGCTTAATATGTAGAGGTTACAAGTTTTTCACTTTAAGGTTGATTTAACTGAAAAATGTAAACACAGTGGCACCATCAAAACATTCTAAACAGCCCAACACTGCATTGGCTCAAGTGGTATGAGTCTGGGGCAGGACTACTTAATGGCAAAATGTGGGAATGTTTTTGGAAATGGACCTTATTATTTTTGCAATTTTGTTTTGTAACAACACAAAAAAAAAAGAAAAAAGATTCCATGTCCATGTAAATAACTGTTGGTACCACAAGCAAATGCATTAGTCTACACAAACCACACACCACAGATCCTCTAAAGGCAGACTACTACCTTGGAAGAGCCGTTGGAATACATCTGAATCATATTTTCCGCTCCCTGTTTCACTTTGAGCTCGATGTCGGCCTGTTTCTTCAGAGCGGCCAGTCTGCTACTGTTGGTGGATGTCCGAGCTTCACTCTTGGGGGTGTCTGGGGTTAGCGGGTACTCTGACATTGAACAAACACAAATCGACATCAAAGAGTTAACAAAACACTAAAACAACAATGCAGCATGTTGGGAATGTTGGAGAAATGACACTAAACATATGAGCAGGAAACACACACAAGATTAGTGAACCCACACTTGATCCTTTAGTGCAGGTAGAAAATGCTAAATGCAGGACAGCTAGCATTAGCACGCTGTCATTTTTATGAAAGTAAACCACAAACAACTACACTGGAAAAATAAAATGTGACTGATGTGGCAGATGATGCTAAAAGCTTTGTTTTTGTTTGAAAACCTTTAGATAAAGGTCTTACAAAGCCAGGCTTTTAACTAAACGGCAAAAGGTCCAGTCCAGTCCACATTATAGGTAGTTCTAGCAACATGATCCACCTACTTACAAGAAGACATAAATGATTTAAGGATTAACTCACTTCCAGAATTAAAAAACAAAATCTGATAATTTACTCACCCCCATGTCATACAAGATGTTCATGTCTTTCTATCTTCAGTCGCAAAGAAATTAAGGTTTGTGAGGAAAACATTCCAGGATTTTTCTCCATATAATGGACTTAAATGGTGGCCAATGGGTTGAAGGTCTAAATTGCAGTTTCAATGCAGCTTCAAAGGGCTCTACACGATCCCAGCCGAGGAATAAGGGTCTTATCAAGCAAAACGATCTGTTATTTTCTAAAAAAGAAAAATGTATATACTTTAACCACAAATGCACGTCCTGCACTAGATCTGCGTTGCGCGTCCGCAAATTCAAGCATTACGTAAACACGTTGGAAAGGCCATGCACGGTTAGCTCTTCGTCTGTGTACTCTGGTTCTACAAGATAGGGTAGGGCGAAAAACTCTCGTTTTCTCCTCCAACTTCAAAATCGTCCAACATCATTGTTTTACCTTTTTTGTAAAGGGCATTTGACTTTCTTTGCATGTTCGCTTTGTAAACACTGGGTCGGTACTTTAGCCTATGTCATGCTTGACCTTTCCAACGTGACTACATAAAGTCGAGCATTTGTGATTAAAAAGTTTTTAAGACAATGACCAATCGTTTCACTAGATACGACCCTTATTCCACAGCTGGGATCATGTAGAGCACTTTGAAGCTGCATTTAAACTGCAATTTGGACCTTCAGCCTGTTGGCCACCATTGAAGTCCATTATATGGACAAAAATCCTGGAATGTTTTCCTCAAAAACCTTCATTTCTTTACGACTGAAGAAAAAAAGACATGAACATCTTGGATTACATAGGAGTGAGTAAATTATCAGGAAATCTTTATTCTGGAAGTGAACTAATACTTTAAATATACAGTTAATAAATATTTTGTTTAATTACCATTAAGCTAAGAACCTCAGACTAAAACCGTTTGTGTTAAATCAGCCAGTGAGATTAGAGCTTGCTAGATCAAGAAAGTATTTTCTATGTTGCATATGAAAGAGACAGTCAGTGAATGGTCTGTGATGTCTGAGGTTGAGACTACATAAAGAATATATATTTTTAAAACCTTTGTACCCTACCAGAGAAATGTGAAGTATGTTTTTCTTTCTTTCTTTTTTAAACAATGGGCTAATGCTTACAACAGAGGGTGAAAAAACCCTAAGGATATATTTGTTGTGATAAAAGTAATACTGCTAAAACAATTTTAAGGTATATTCAACACATATCGGTAATATTAAGAACATTAAAAATTCATAACTTGTTAAAATGTGTAGCCAAATAAGTTTTTTTTTTTTTTAATGAGTGTTTGATGAGTTGTGTAATAAAGAGAAATGACAATGATATAATGACACCCAGTGAAGGACTTGTGCAGGCAGGAAAAATGCAAATGTTCTCTCAGGTGACAGTGAGCCAGTTTCTCAAAGACTCTCTGTGAGAACAACTTGGCCATCATAGAAAATCTTGCACAAGATTGAGCAAACACAAACATGAGCAGAAAACACCTCAGGAGAAAATCTGAAAGAAGGGAGCAAAACTGGGTTGCCAGTATTAAAGTTGCTTCATCTTTACCTAAACGACTAATACTAAAACTACTAAAATATGCATGCAATTTAGAACTTGATCAAGTTAACACAAATGGCCTATGGCTAATTTTGTCATTTTTCTCTCTGAAACTTTAAGACACAGACATGCCATGCACTTTAGGCTTGTTTTATGATTATCTGAGGTTCAGAATGATGAGATCATCCACTCATGTCCTGACAAGAACACTTAACCACAAATTATACACCTGCAAATGTAAGGTGGAAGCCCTGTTTATGACAACTCTGTCATGACGTATAGAGGAGAAAGGCAAAACATTAATATTAATAAAACAATAATAATCAGTGACACCAGCAAAATGGTAAGTGAAATGTGACATGCAATACTAAATCTATGGTTTAAAATATTATGTTACTAATTAGCTATTAGACATGCGGCTTATATTACTTGATATCAATGGACTATATGTACTGTTTTTAATAATACAGACAGTTTAATGATGGATTTGTCACACCACACAGGACTATTTAAATGTATTAAAAACATGAAACAATAACTAAAATACACTTAAAATTCATTGTTCCTTATCTTGATCTTGTTAATTAAAAAAAGGTCAATTGATAGGTTGCGTCAACTACCCACACACAAAATATGCAAATTTATAGCTCTTTGCTATTATAAACTATTTAAATGACTGCCAGTCATTACTGTATGAAGACTAGCTAGATAATACTGCTGTAGTTTGACTATTAAGCAGGCCTGTAAATAAAACCATGCTCAAATGCACAAATCTAATAATTTGACAGATGAAAAAATGTCATTTGACCTTGTTAGAAATAGACAAAACAAGAATGCAATTAATTCCTCCAAGGAGAAGACAACTCCCCGCATGATTCACATGTTGGGAATTCCCATGTATTCCTTCTTTGTACTTGATTGCAAAGTGATTATTTCAGATTTCTTAGTAACACACACATAGAGAGTATCAGAATTCAGAATATTCCTATATAAATGTTTGTTCACTTTGCTATTGTCTTATGGAAATACTGGAGATGTTCACTTGCACCATTTACATATATTTCACATATTCCATTTCACTTATTCTGCACAATAATTTAAGAAAACATTCTTATTCATGTCCTGTTAAAATATAAGCACGCAAAACCAAAACTTGAGTGCATCACAAAAAAGTGTCACGGACAAGTTTATAGTGCCTTCCTTTAGGGTTTTATACACTGAATTAATACATTTAAATGTTCCTTATCTTGACACAGGTTAGAAGACTATACTTCAGATTTGAAAAGAAAAAAATAGATTGTATATGTATTTTTGCTGTTTACATGCTTGCAACAACATTCAGTCTGTATCTGATATTAATACTGCATTTATAGTAGTATCTTGCCACAATGCACATTTGAAGAATTTAATGCATACTGAACTACTGTACATTGACAAATGAAGAACTTCTGGTAGAGAACAGCACTAACAAATATGAAGGTCATGGGTTCAATTCTCAAGAAAATGCATAAAGTAAACAGACATGAAGTATTCAGTTTGGAATGAAGTAGTGGTACTTATGACTTTAGTATTACAACTTCAAAACAAAAATCAAGAAATGTAAATGGGAATTCTTCAGCTAATCAATATTGAGATTTAGGGTATTCATATAACTTTATCTAGAAGAATAACTCCTATTTGTAAACACTTAATACTTCCTGGAGTTTGGTGAGTGAATCACTGAACCAAGGAAAGCGCAAACCAACTGCCTGCAAGTTTGCAACATACAATTTGACTAGTTCCTACATATCTGAAAAGCTGAAAATGGATAGCAGCAATACATACATAAATAACATAACATTATGGCTTTTATAAACACACAGTACAGTGATTCAATGACGCATTTGTGGAACTAACCAGTAGGGGTGGGAATCGCAGGGTACCTCACGATACGATACATGGCTCACGGTACGATAATATCGCGGTACATCGATTCTGCGATAATCGATATATTGCTAGACAATTCTATAATGATACATCACGATATCTGTCTAACTATGAAAACAAAATGCCTGTGAAAAGGTTGTGCAAGTTTTCTCTCTTTATTCAAGTCCAAACTGTTAGAAAGCAGCACAAAAGTTCTGTAAATCAAATTTAACATGCTAAGGAAATTAATCATTTTATTCTTGGACTTACTAAAAGCTTACATTTTTCTTTGTGTGTAAACCAACACATTTAACTGCTTATCAACTTCATATATAGCCTATATATAAACCTGGTACATTTCAAAATGTACCTGGAGTGCTTTCTCAACCTTTCCTCTCCTCTCATCATAAAAACGGAGCCCCGCGCACATGACATGCAGGGGGGAATATATAGCCTATATATAAACCTGGTACATTTCAAAATTTACCTGGAGTGCTTTCTCAACCTTTCCTCTCCTCTCATCATAAAAACGGAGCCCCGCGCACATGACATGCAGGGGGGAAAAAAGCCATTCACATCGCATCTTTTGCACGCTCAGGTTCGTTATTTCAAATGTAGATGTGTGGCAAGCAAACACACTGCACACTTCTGCGCAGCATTACGGCTCTGACGAGGTTTTGTTTCATCGTCCATGCCATAGGTGCAGATGTTTCTGCTGGTCGGTGCCCTAACGCGCACTTGTAATATTCTGAGAGAGAGGGAGAGCGCCGGCGCCGCTCTCTCTCACTCATATTGTGAGGGAAATTCACCTGCGATCCGAGCGGAGAGGTTAGGCTACTCACGGACTCAATATGCGCTCTGCAATAATAACATGATCAATGCCTACAGTCCACGCTGATAGCTGTTCCGGGGCAGTTTTTTATAGCCATCTCCTTTTATCTCCATAAACATATATAGAGCAGTAGAGCTAATACAGTGGCTGGAAATCTGTTTATCCTTCGGTTCCTCGTGCTTCCCCATCTTCATAAAGAACGCAGTTCATGGTTGCTCAGAGCGCTTTGGAAAGAAGGTGTAAATGGCGCGGCTGCGATTTCCACGCATGTTTTAGATGCTGGGAGCAGGGAAATCTATATAGAGAGCCTTATTGTAGTAAATTGTAGTATTGTATTGCAGTAAAATATCGATATTTGGCGCCAGATATCGATTCTCGTATCGCATGAAGGACAACGAAATATCGCCATATCGATATATTGTCCCACCCCTACTAACCAGGAAAAGTCTCACATTTACCATGGGTTTCCCCACTACTAAGTGCCAGGAAAGACATACTTCCTGTCCTAATTCTCTTCTAATCCCTCTATCACCCTCCCTCTCTTGAATATGGGCAGGTTGCTTCTGCCTGACCAATAAAAACATGCCTCTAAACATGCCTCTATATAAAAAAATTAGAAGGATTAAAGTGTAAGCAGACGTTTGAATGTTTAGTTCTCTCCTCTATCATAATTAAGCAGGGCTTTCATGTTGCGCATGCTGAAGCTCCTCCGCACGAGCGCGATCTCGCTTCTGAGTTGAGAATAGAAAAAAGGCATCATAGACAAATGTTTGAATATTATTGCATATAAAAACAGCTGGTGACTCTGGTGAGACAGAATTTGCAAGACAATGCATCTATAGCAATAATAAATGTATGTGTGTTTTCTTAATTTCTCCAGTACCGATAGCAGAACTGTTAACGTCAGAGCTTATCGATACTCCGGTCTTTCATAATTTAGCCCTGGGACTGATTAAATACCTGGTTTCGGTACCCATCCCTAGTTACGCCCCCAACATTTGCATATACCCGCCCATGTTCTATGCCAGCCACCAGCCGAATCATCAGAAGTTCTGCAGGTATTGTGAAGAGCGAGGATAATAGCGAAAATGGCAGATCATGGAAATAAATGTTATGTTACAGACTGTGCAGGGGATGTGATGTGCAGGGATGGGTTGGTGTCTGTATTCAGAAAGGCACGGAAAACAAATAACGCGCAT
>NW_015551102.1:3859-12740 GCF_001515605.1 Sinocyclocheilus anshuiensis | reverse complement strand
TATATATATATATATATATATATATATATATTTATTTAATTTTTCTTTTTATCAGAAAAAACAAAAACATTTACTAGCCAAACGCGATTCAATTGCCAAGGTGTCCGTAGAGGGCTGTCATATGACCCCTTTAAATAATTAAGACAATAACTAAGTAAAATATAATGAGTATATAGTCTAATATTTCACGAAAAGCTCTTCTCTAGACTTAATTTCTCTAGCGAACTGATGAGCTGTGGACACCTGATGTTTCCAATGAAGTTTCACTCATGAAGTGGTTAAACCAACACTGTATTTGGTAGACATGCGGGCTGAACCGAAAAACCCGTACCGAAAATTTTCGGTACGAATACGTGTACAGTTACACCCCTATTACACACACAAGGATGCAAAGATTTCATCCATTCTTGTCATACTGCTTCTTTGCATTCATTGATGATTAACTTCAGGTTCTGAGTCAGGTACTGAGTCACATTACACTATTGTAATATTATTGACAATAAGGTTCATAGGGAAATAAAGACAGCCACATAAATAATCAGTGTTCTTCCTTCTAAAACTACCTGATGGTTCAAAAAAAGCAATAATATAAATATTCAACAGCAAGCCTCTTGTATAACCAAAAGCTAAAATGCAAAACCTTCTATTTTGGATAATCCCTTAAACCCCTGGCAAATCATTATCATTGTTCTTTGTTGTGGTGATTTTTTTTTTTCAGCAGTATATTACAGGGTACAGTAATATCCATGGATAACTGTTGTTTTGGACACAAAGTCCTTAATTGTACAACCACAGTAGAACAAAAAAAAGTGCTGTGGTTGTACCAAGGTACAGTAACATCATGAGAAGGTAATAACATGGTACTTGAATGCGTACCATTATAATGATAACAATATTTACATACCATGTTATTTACATGGTACCTCAACATAGTTCAAATAATGCTATGGTATTATCTCAGTCCAAAACATGGCATTGCCATGAAACCATTTTATTACCATGGCACCCTGTCAGGCTTGAGATAGATATTCTCAACGATTTGGCCATTTAATTTCTTGAAGGCCATGTCAGATTAGATTTGCCATCCATCCTTGCCACACATAAATTGTAATAGCATTTCGGATTTAAACTTTAGTAGCAAACAATTGCAATAGAGTTGGTAAGTGATTCATTTCCATGTATTGGTTAAATTCATCTGCTTAAATCAACTGATTTAAACATTTGTTTTCACTTGTTCCCCAGTGTTACCCAAGTGAAATTTAAATAAGGAAACATAAACATTGGTAAATATTACTATGGATTGTTATATTAGTGCATGTGATAGATAATGATTAAATATTTAGTGAAAAACATGTATTTTTAGCTAGATATTTTATAGATTTTTTAAAAATGTTGATAAACATTTTTTATTTTGATTTAATATTTTTGGCACTTTATGCCTTTATTTTCGATAGGACAGTAAGTGGACAGGAAGCAAAGTGGGGGAGAGAGAGAGGGGGATGGCATAGGGAAAGGTCCGGAAGCCGGGACTCGAACTCGGGACTAGTGGTCGACCGATATTGTTTTTTTGACAGCCGATGCCGATATCTTGGAAAGCAGGGGGGTCGATGGCCGATATAAATCAGATATAATTTGTTTTTAATTTTAATTAATATTTTAAAGAAATTTTAAATCATTTGACAATGGATTAAAAAATAAATGTGTAAAATAAACATACTTATACTTTAGATGACAAAGTATTTTTCACAAATAAATAAATATTTAATAAAAATATAATTAAAAAGGGAGTAAACACTGTAACCAACAGGGCACTCAGTATTCTGGGAAGTTTGTGTGCATTGGGAATCATATTTTTCAAATAAAGCCAGGGTAACACTCATTTTACATACAGCACACAGAGAAAATGACATGAATATGACAGTGGGCAAATGCATAAAGCGCAGCATAATTTGAAATCACGAGTTTAAAGTTTAAAGCATTCAATTCGCACGGACCGACCGTCACACAGAGAACACGCGATCTTGCTGGATAAAAATGCACACTTCACAAGATCTCACAGCTGGGTACGACTAAGTTTGCAAGGTTTGTAAAATTAAATGTTCATTAGTCATTCAAGGTTTTGTTTAAATGATGTAAAAATAAAAGTCCCACCTCGAACACATCGGCCAAGCAGAAAAACTTATCGGCCAATGCCGATATTTGAAAAATGCCAAATATCCAAAATAGTGCCAAATAGACCACTATTCGGGACTAGAGGTCGACCGATTATCGGCGCCGATAAAATTAATTTTTCATTAATACTAATTTCATGATTGGTAACTTATATCTTATTCTACTTCTTATTATATTGCAATGACAAAAAAAAAAAAAATCTATAAACAAGTTAATTTTTTAAGCCATTTCAGTGCAAATAAAGCAATTTAGCATTGTTAAATGGCTGGAAAATGTCAAGATATAATTTAAGCTATATCGCTCAGCTCTAGTACTACTACTACTACAAAAAATAAAATAAAAACATGGTTGTACTATGGTAATTTTTCAGTACAATTTTGTCAGTGAATAAATACAAAAGCTAAAGAGACAGATGGAGTGAATTCAGCCATACCTACAACCTCCTCTGGGTCCTTCACCACTATGTGTGCATTCAGTTCCTGAAGCTCCTGGTGCAGTTCCTCCACCTTCTTGTTGGACTTTTTAAGCATGTTGTCCACATAAGCCAGACTCTTCTTATCTGTGGTCACCTTCCTCAAGTTCTCAGCTCCTTCTTTGATCTTCAGCTCTTTGCGGATCTCTCGTTTTATCTGGTCCTTGATCTCATCCAGCTTTTGTTGGACCATGGTGTCCGAGAGGTCCAGATTTTGGCCAAGACCAAGACGTTCTGAAACCATCTGACCCCGAGTATCACCCTGAGGAGCAAGAGAGAGAGATATAGCAAAAATGTTTACAATTATTCGAGGCATGGAATGCATCCTGGAATGTAGCATCATTCTCAAGATGCAATGTAACGGCAAGGTCTCTGAATAAGTGGTCTGCATTGTGTGAGTAATATCCTTCTATGCTGCAGAATGATGGAAATTCACTTTCACATACACGCTGGTGTGTATGATCCGGTTCAGGTTGTTATGCAACAGAATAAAGCACCAGCTAATCAGCTTGAGGAGGATCAGAGATCTCACAAGAACAATACAACACCTTCAGACAAGCACAAGGGTCTGTGACAGTGTACACGATAAAAAAAGCACTTTTATATTATTTTCAATAAAAGTTTCATTTTTAATGACTCTAAAAATATCATGTGGTGTAACCATCAAGCCAAAAATAACTTCTTTTCCTTACACCTTAAATACATGTGAGCATACATATGCACTATTAAAAAAAATGTTTACATTTATTATATTTATGTATTTATTTTTGTATTTATATATTTATGTATAATATTTATGTATTTATATTTACTGTTACCTGTCAAATTACCTTTGTTTGTTTTTTGAGACAGGAAACAATTGGAAAAAAGTGAGGAGAATGAGATCAAGAAAGGATCATGACGCAGGACTTAATTTCAGTGCTTCTTGAAGTGCAATTGTGCCATATATCTGCCCACAAGGTTATGGCATCGGCCCAACATATATATATATACATTTTTAACTTTAAGGGACTTAATGACATGATGAACAGTCATGATGAACGTTTGCTAGGGTCATCTGTATGATGTAAATTTTATGATTTTTTTTTATTTTTCCTGAATGAACCACATGACTTTGATTTGGGCAAAGTTATTTTTTTTTTAATAAAAATGTGAAATTATCTGCCTTTGGCTTGCTCAGTTGGGACTTATAAGACAACTAACATTCAGAAAATATTGTCAGTCTCACTGTACTGACACTATCAGATGTGAACACAAAAACTTAAACTAAACAGAGCTGGATAATGAAACCAATGTCTCCTGTAGAGCTGCATTTGAGGTTGTTTCATAATTGATTAACTCAGCCATACTAACTGTGAACTGAACTGAATCAAACTGAATCAGAATTGAGCTAATTAATGTCACTATTGTCTTCTGCAGAACTGCTTTACAGCTGAAAATGAAGTGTTTCAATATAGATGAATTTTGCAGTATTAATACTGTTATTGTCATTTATTACTGTAAAGCTGCTTTGAAACAATCTGTATTGTATAAAACACTATTATATAAATCAGTGGTCCCCAAACTTTTTGGAGCGTGCACCCCTTTTTAGTGTTTGACACGTGTCAAGCACCCCCACCACCTTACTCAATTAAACACCATATTTTTAACTGCAAAAATACAAATAATATTCACTGTATACTAGGCATGGGCTGGTATGAGATTCTGACGGTATGATAACCTTAGATAAAAATATCACGGTTTCACGGTATTGCGATTACAGCTCTAAAATATGTTATTTTTAAATGTCTGGGTAAAAAAACAACTTTTTTTTCCACTGAACACTTTTTATTTTTAAGAAACATATAGAACATTTTGGAACAGTAAACATGTCAGGCTAAATAATTAGAATAAATAATTAAATTCTTCTTAATTAAATGCAGTCACTTAAGTGAGCCTAAACCTGCAGCTCAACAATAATCAGAACATAAATAAATTATTTTCTGTAAAAAAAAAAAATCCCTATAAATGAAAAAAATGCAGTCACTTAAGTGAGCCTAAACCTGTGGCTCAATAATCAAAAATATAATCAAAACATAATTTCTGTAAAAAATAAAATAAAAAAATTAATAAAAAATGCATGCATAAACCTGCAGCTCAACAAGGTTTTTGGAGACATGCTCGCTTTCTACACATTCATCTTTCAGTCCAAGTTATAAGGATCATGTTCCATGAAGATATTTTGTAAATTTCCTACCGTAAATATATCAAAGCTTAATTTTTGATTAGTAATATTAGGCATGGGCCGGTATGAGATTTTGACGGTATGATAACCTTAGATAAAAATATCACAGTTTCACGGTATCACGGTATTGCGATTACAGCCCTAAAATATGTTATTTTTAAATGTCTGGGTAAAAAAAACAACTTTTTTTTCTACTGAACACATTTTATTTTTAAGAAACATATTGAACATTTTGGAACAGTAAACATGTCAGGCTAAATAATTAGAATAAATAATTAAATTCTTCTTAATTAAATGCAGTCACTTAAGTGAGCCTAAACCTGCATCTCAACAATAATCAGAACATAAATGATTTTCTGTAAAAAAAAAAATTCCTATAAAAAAAAAAAAATGCAGTCACTTAAGTGAGCCTAAACCTGCAGCTCAATAATCAAACATATAATCAAAACATAATTTCTGTAAAAAATTAAATAAATAAATAAATGCATGCATAAACCTGCAGCTCAACAAGGTTTTTGGAGACATGCTCGCTTTCTACACATTCATCTTTCAGTCCAAGTTATGATGCAGGAATGTTCACCTTTCCCGGATTAAGTTTGGAGCTATGGTTTGGAGCAGTGAGGTACGAGGATGTGTGCACATACACACATAAGGAAAGAGAGCGCGAGTGTCACACGCACACACGCGGTCTCTCCGTACTACACTCAAACAGTGGCAAAGTTTTTTGTTTTTTTTAAATCCGTGATTTTGAACAGATGTCTGTACGGAACATCATTGTGTACAGAACATGGTTAGTCTACGTTACACGAAAAATTCCCATATGACAGACTTCATCTTTTTCGACGGGGGAAAAAGTTCCAGGGATTCATCTCCTTCGGCCATCCTACACACAGGTGACTCTGCTCGCAGCAACCGGAGGGGGAGGGTTCGTGTGACTCGCTACGCTCTTCGCTGCACACAACTGAGGGAGTCCTGCACTTTCCGTCATTGACGACACGTAAAAAAACTGTGCATACCGTAGGAACGGTATAACGGAAAATTTTAGTGGTTTTGAAACCGTGACTTTTCCAAACCGTGTTATACCTTGAAACCGGTTATCGTCCCATGCCTACTGTATACAGGGCTTGACTAACTTTTTTGCTAATCAGTCACTGTGGCTAGTGGTTTTCCAAAATTAGCCCCTCAGTATTTTCACTGGCCACAATTTTGTTGATGGGAAATTACGTTTTATACAGAAATAATATTTTTTAAGTTACTGCATACTAAAATTTATTTAAATTGATTTCCAGATCTTTTTTTTGCCTATTTAAAGGGCATTTTTCCCTTAAATTAATGCATCATCTTTCATCTCAAATTCTTACATATTAATAATTTCAGCATAAATAATAAATAATGCTTTTTAATAGGGATGTAACGATTAACCGCGAGCCGGTTGAAAATCATTATAGTTTCACAAAACTGAAGTCAAACCATTCTGTTTTTGCTTCAAATTTCTAAATTATACAATCTAATTTAGATTAAAATCTGCTCATGTTGCATGTATGCAGCATCTTTGTTTGGATCATGATTAAAATGCAGTGGTTGCCTCTAATTTTAAATGGAAAGAGCACAGACAAAGCCTTAGTTTGTTTATATGAAGAGATTTATTTTATTTGTGTTACTTATTTATTTGATTTGGGGCTTGTTTTAAAATTTCAATGTAGTTTTGTTATTTACATTTACACTATATTTAAATTTTGTCATTTAGCAGACACTTTTGTCCAAAGCAACTTACAAATGAGGACAATAGAAGCAATCAAAACCAACAAAAGAGCAGTAATATGCAAGTGCTATATTAGTATATTATTATAGTGTTATATTTCAATTTCACAAAGAAATGTGCAGCATTTTGTCCAAGCAATAATAAAAGGACACATTTAATTTATAATTTGTCTTAAATCTCATTTTGTAAAATTTTTTTTTTTTAAATCGTGAATCAATCGAACCGTGAGTTGAGTGAATTGTTACATCCCTACTTTTTAATAATCATAAAGCTTGGTGTTTTAAATCAGTTAGTTTTTTAATATACAAATGTGAAATGTTGGGGAAAAAATGCAAAAATAAGCTACTTTTAAATATGAAAGTAAACCGGCAGTAGGTGACAGCAAGTTACTGTCTTATTGAGTGAGTCATTGAGGCATTCATTCAAGCGATTTGTTTAGACGGCTGATTCATTCAAGTGAAGCAAGTGCCTGTCTTTATGAATGGACCATCATTGACTCAAATGATCAATTCCAAAACGCTGAATCATTCAGTAAGGAAACACCGCTGTGTGTTGCTCAGAGATGCGCGACTGACTGTTCTGCTGTGATCCTTGTTTGGAACTATTTTTGTTAACCAAAAATTTAGCAAAAAGAGTCAACATTGACAATATTGTACTAAAATGTAGTCCACTTAATATTAAAGTGCCCCTATTATGGGTTATGAAAGGTTAATATTTTGGTTTTGGGAGTCCCCAACAACAGGTTGACATGCATGCAAGGTCAAAAAACACTCTCATTGCCTTATAATATGCATTTATTTTTACCTTACTTGCTCAACGACTCCCAAACGATTCGTTTACCGATTCATTTTTCCAAACCCCTCCTTTGCGTGATGCTAATCTGCGGTGATTGGTCCGATTGGTCTCATTTTCATTTCATCATGCCTGTAATGCCTGATAAAGCAGCTGTTTGTGAGCGCAGTGCTGCTTTGTGTACAGGGTTACCGGGCAGCTACTTTTACAGCTCCAAAAGCGGCACCTAGTGGCAAAGAATTAATTTGCATTTTCATTCAGACCAAGTTTTCAAGTTTTCCCGGGCTTGCATGCGCAACAAGTGGGTGGGCAATATGCTGTTTCATGTTGACGTCAACATGAAATGGCTTAGGATTAATTTTAAAAACGACTCGTTTCAATGATTCAGAGTCGACTCTTTCTTTTGAGAGACAATAACTTTATACACGGTGCACTTCCAGGTTTAAAATTTTGCAGGATGTTTTCATTCACTTAGAGCTGTATTACACACTGCATCAAAGGTAATTATTAAAAATCCATAATAGGGGCACTTTAACTACTTGATTGAACTCTTGTATAAAATCAATGTCAAATTTACAATCGTGGTTTTCAGGGAAAACTGCACTCTCTTTGTCATGTCATATGTTATAAATATAAAAACTACATATTTACTGCATTATGTTTCTTTTGTGTGCAGTTATGTTCATTTGTTTTGATTTCTCCACAAGATTCTCTCACACACAGACAGGCTGCGCAAGCCTCAACTGGCGCAACCTTGTTATACTGTCAATACATTATCCTTTATAAAATCGCCGTTTACACTAAATGTAATAAAATCAGAATCATTCTCACCGAAATTTCGGTGCTTCCCTAATTAGATGTTTTAATCAGATTAGTTGACCGGTGGGGCAAGTAATATTCTCTTTCACTTACCCCTTCAAAATATCCACTTGTCCCAGACAAGCATTAATTTCGAGCTCTGTTACTGAATTCATCCCGTCAAAGTGGTAGTGACCATGTTACATGCTACTGCTGAAATCCACCCGCATTTGGCGGGTGTTAATGTCAAGCCCTATATAACTCTATATTAGAAAACATCAAAATTTCAGTCATAAATAAAAAATAATATTTAAGAATATTTTAACTTACTACCCTTATAGGGGTGGGAATCACCAGAGGCCTCACGGTATGATGTTATCACGATACTTGTGTCACGATACAATATTATTGCGATTTTAAATATATTGCGATATTCTGCGATATATTGCAATTTATTACCTTTTTCCAACCTCAAATTATGTCCCCAAAGGAAAACTTTGACAACATCAGTTTTAGCTAAAAAGAAACATTTCTCAGTTTATCTCACTTCAGTTTTATTGTTGCAGTGCAAAATGGGATTGTCAAGCAGACAAACTGACCAACACTTTCATGAAAACCTGTCATAAATGTTGTATGCACCAGGCAAACACAACTATTTATT
>NW_015551102.1:0-3849 GCF_001515605.1 Sinocyclocheilus anshuiensis | reverse complement strand
ATGCTAATCTGCGGTGATTGGTCCGATTGGTCTCATTTTCATTTCATCATGCCTGTAATGCCTGATAAAGCAGCTGTTTGTGAGCGCAGTGCTGCTTTGTGTACAGGGTTACCGGGCAGCTACTTTTACAGCTCCAAAAGCGGCACCTAGTGGCAAAGAATTAATTTGCATTTTCATTCAGACCAAGTTTTCAAGTTTTCCCGGGCTTGCATGCGCAACAAGTGGGTGGGCAATATGCTGTTTCATGTTGACGTCAACATGAAATGGCTTAGGATTAATTTTAAAAACGACTCGTTTCAATGATTCAGAGTCGACTCTTTCTTTTGAGAGACAATAACTTTATACACGGTGCACTTCCAGGTTTAAAATTTTGCAGGATGTTTTCATTCACTTAGAGCTGTATTACACACTGCATCAAAGGTAATTATTAAAAATCCATAATAGGGGCACTTTAACTACTTGATTGAACTCTTGTATAAAATCAATGTCAAATTTACAATCGTGGTTTTCAGGGAAAACTGCACTCTCTTTGTCATGTCATATGTTATAAATATAAAAACTACATATTTACTGCATTATGTTTCTTTTGTGTGCAGTTATGTTCATTTGTTTTGATTTCTCCACAAGATTCTCTCACACACAGACAGGCTGCGCAAGCCTCAACTGGCGCAACCTTGTTATACTGTCAATACATTATCCTTTATAAAATCGCCGTTTACACTAAATGTAATAAAATCAGAATCATTCTCACCGAAATTTCGGTGCTTCCCTAATTAGATGTTTTAATCAGATTAGTTGACCGGTGGGGCAAGTAATATTCTCTTTCACTTACCCCTTCAAAATATCCACTTGTCCCAGACAAGCATTAATTTCGAGCTCTGTTACTGAATTCATCCCGTCAAAGTGGTAGTGACCATGTTACATGCTACTGCTGAAATCCACCCGCATTTGGCGGGTGTTAATGTCAAGCCCTATATAACTCTATATTAGAAAACATCAAAATTTCAGTCATAAATAAAAAATAATATTTAAGAATATTTTAACTTACTACCCTTATAGGGGTGGGAATCACCAGAGGCCTCACGGTATGATGTTATCACGATACTTGTGTCACGATACAATATTATTGCGATTTTAAATATATTGCGATATTCTGCGATATATTGCAATTTATTACCTTTTTCCAACCTCAAATTATGTCCCCAAAGGAAAACTTTGACAACATCAGTTTTAGCTAAAAAGAAACATTTCTCAGTTTATCTCACTTCAGTTTTATTGTTGCAGTGCAAAATGGGATTGTCAAGCAGACAAACTGACCAACACTTTCATGAAAACCTGTCATAAATGTTGTATGCACCAGGCAAACACAACTATTTATTACAGTCTAATCTAGTCCACCTTAATTTAATGTAAACCGGTATGCACTGCTGTGCTACTACAGGTATTTTGAACAGTGCAACTTGAAATTGTACTAAAAAGTTGGGTCCTGTCATAAATGTTGTATGCACCTGGCAAACTCAACTATTTATTACAGTCTAATCTAGTCCACCTTAATTTAAAGGGGTCATATAATGCAATTTCAAGTTTTCCTTTCTCTTTGGAGTGTTACAAGCTGTTCGTGAATAGATAAGATCCTTGAAGTTGCAAAGACTAAAGTCTCAAAACCAAAGAGATATTCTTTATCAAAGTTAGTGTCAGCGCGTTATTTGAGCGGACTTTGCTTTTCCGATGTGCATGAGCGGTACACGAGCGGAATGCACATTCATAGATCGGAATACTGAGCGGAGCGTCAAACCGTACAGTGACGAAGAGAGTGAAACATGCGCGCTGAACACTGCCGGGCAGGGACTACCAAATAGTATAATAAAAGATTGATACTTTGCGTCCGTGTATCGATACAGTATTGCCGCGGAAAATATCGCGATACTATGCTGTATCAATTTTTTCCCCCACCCGAATCGCGATTTCTATAGCGATTCAATGCTTTCAAAATATATACACATTAAATTACTACAAGCACAAATTAATGGAGACCTTGAACAGTGTTCGTGCCCTCGCGTCTCTCCTTCACGCGCTCCGCTATTTACCGCCTGTGACTGTCAAAAGATTGCGCTCGCGCTCCGTTCGTCTCACTGACACATTTTTTGAGCAGCTGATGTGTGATCTCTCTCGTGGCCAGTAATGCTAAAGTGAAGTAATTTTACTTTTCTGTAGTTTTTCAATGGCTTTCGGTCATACCGACGACATTACCTGAGCAGTCGAAGGCTGTGCATTTATTGCATGGACGGAGCAAAAATGTAAGTGTCTAAAGCATACGCACAGTTCCATTGAATGATAAATGTGTTTTAACAATGTCGTTGAAACGAATGTACGAAGGAAACTGTTAAAATAACCACAGCATTAACAACAACCTTGAAATAAGAGAGCGAGGTTTATCTGTTAATCAGTATATTTTCTACCTTATTCTGTGCAGAAAATTGAAATAATTGTTTGTAGTATACAAAACAATCATAAAATTGCCATTAGGAAAAAATTATAGATTACAAATGATTGATTATTGTCCAGAAGTGTATTTGATTTCTTATAGCAAATTCAAAGAGATAAGAAAATAATTCCTTGTGTAAAAAAAAAAAATTATAATAATACATACATTCATAAAAATTTTCGTATTTGACATTTCTGTCACTTCTGAAATGATGGCTATGTCCCTGGTGTGACAAAATGTTAGCCTATACATAATACTTTTAAAGCTCTTTTTTAAGATCTTGGCTTACATAAATTTCGACATATGCCATGTCATGCATAGCACCATTAAACTAGCATCTAACAATGGACAAAAGAGTCTAGTTTTTTTTTTCTCTAACCTATGGTTCTGTAACCATAAAGGCTGCAGTGTAATTTGCCCCCTGACTAAGCATTTAAAGAATTTAGGGGAAGTTTAAATAATCCTGTGAATGCACTTAAAGAATGCAGAATCGAATCATTAATCAAATCGAATTTAAGTGTGAATCGAATCGAATTGTTCTGAATTTGCTAAAATCGTTCTTGAATCGAATCAAAAACGTATGAATCATGAATCGAATCGATTCGCTGTCTACCCAAAGATTCACAGCCCTAATGTTTGCACACAGATCTTTTTCTTTTTTTTTTCAAAATCATTCTCTCACGCACCCTGGTGGTCAGTCTACGCACCCCAGTTTGGGAACCGCTGATATAAATCAATAAGAATTGACTTGATTTTGTTGAAATGAAATTATCAAAAATGAGCATCATGTCATTAACCCAAAAAAATCCTGAGCGGTCATGCAATGTCAAGCAATGCTGGTACATTAAATTTCATGTTCACATAAAAAGGCTGTGTGTTACAGAATTACATGAATAGAACAGTTCACCCAAAAATTAAGATTCTGCCATCATTTACTCTCCCTCATGTTGTTGCAAACCTGTATGAATTTCTTTCTTCTGCTGAACATGAAAGAAGATATTTTGAAGAATGTTGGTAAGCAAACAGTTGTTGGTACCCATTGTCTTCCATATTTTTTTTCATACTACGGAAGTCAACGGCTACCAGCAACTGTTTGGTTACCAACATTATTCAAAATATCTTCTTTTATGTTCAACAGATGAAAGAAACTCGTCAACTGGAGGGTGATAAATGATAAACGTTTTTGGGTGAACTATCCCTTTAAGACACATCTGCACCAATTCACCATTTCTAAGACATTTACAGTCTTTAGGACAGTTTGTCCTCATCCATCCAACACAATTAACCTCTTAGTATATAAGACGATGCAAGCGTTCATTTTAGGGTTGGGCGATGTCTACCAAATTGGCATCGGACGATGTCTG
>NW_015551101.1:1458154-1458274 GCF_001515605.1 Sinocyclocheilus anshuiensis | reverse complement strand
TGTTTACGCGGCGCGATGCAATGCAACGCAATGCGTAAAAAGACATTATAAGTCAGTGTAAGAATATATAAAGATGCAACAAATGCCTCGTTTGTAATGGGTTTTATTGGTTTTGTTTCG
>NW_015551101.1:1455574-1457956 GCF_001515605.1 Sinocyclocheilus anshuiensis | reverse complement strand
AATAATGCATCTCATAATCTTTTACTGCAGTTATATCTGATCAAATGCACATTATTATTCTTTAGTTTGGGTTAAATAAATAAATTTAGCTTGGTTGGAACAGCAGCTATGCTAAGTATGTCTCTATTTGTTTCTCTGTTTTTGCCACGGGATTCACACGTTTCACGCTTGAGGTATTCGGCCAATCACAACGCACTGGATAGCTGGCCAATCAGAGCACACCTTGCTTTTCAGACCGATGAGCTTTGTAAAAATCGACGAAAGGCGGGGCATAGAGGAGAAACAATAATGTACAGTATGTGGAAAATAATGTTTTTTTTTACCTTAAACCACATAAACACATTTCATTACACCAAATACACAAAATAATGTTCTTTTTAGCAACATCATATGACCCCTTTAAAGAGTCTTAAAATACTAGAAATCTGGTTGTCTGTGGTAGGAGCATTGAGTCGCGCGTCTGTCTAGCTTGCCGCCATGTTAGAACCCCCTAGCACCTCTTTTTACTTTGAGATTGTTAAATACAGATTTAAAATTGTAACAAGATAGTTTAATAGCTATGATATTGTTTTTGAAATCAAATCTTTGCATAGTTATGACAGGAAAGACTGGTATCTCACAATGCCTTGGAAAGAAAAACAGTTAATTAAAAAAAATAAAGCATATACATAAACCCAAATAGGAAATAAAAGAGTTATCAAATAAACGTGTACTGTTTCATATTTTAGAGCAGTTTAGATGCAATTTTGGAAAGAAATCTATCAAATCTGTATGTGTGTGAAAATATTCAGATGTAACCCCCTTTGTAATCATTAACATTTTCATAAGTAACTGTAATTTAATTACACATTTTCATAAGTAACTGTAACAGATAATAGTTACATTTATTTTATAATTAAATTATGTAACTCTATTACATGTAACTAGTTACTCCCCAACAGTGGAAACATTATATTTCAGAATCAGATGTTTTACGATGATACTGTAAGAATAAATGAAAGAAAAAATGAGTTGTTTATTGCAGCATAGCAGTGTCAATGTACATTTAGTACCTTGAATTCAACAGAGTCAGAATGAACCCCCTAACATCCTAAACTCAAACCATTGTTTTATACAGTTACAGTTTACTACCCTTAATGTAAATGAAGTTGCACCTGTCGTAACAGCTGTGGTCTGTATGTTAATGAAGTTCTGACACCCCATTGTCTGAGATGGTTCTCGGTGTCCCACACCTATTCCCATTCTACAATTGGTCACCATTTGCTCAGGATGTGAATTTTTATCTCACAATTCTGACTTTTCTCTCACAATTGTGAGTTTACATCTTGCAATTCAGGCCTTTTTCTCAGAATTTTAAGATATAAACTCGCAGTTCTGAGAAATAAAAGTCACAACTGCAAGATTTTATTGAGAGTTTATATCTCACAATTCTGATTTTGTAACTCGCAATTGTGAGTTTATATCACACAATTCTGAAAAAAAACGTTAGTATGGTGAGAAAAAAGTGAGAATTATGAGATAAAATTCTCAATTACCTTTTTTTGTTTTTATTCATTGGTGGAAACAGACTTCCATAGAAACTTGACTCATCCCATCACTCTCAAGTAATATGGAGAATACTATTATTCCTAAAAACCAGAAGAACTCACAATAATATATGAGAAGGTTTGACAAACCTTCTCATATATTATTGTGAGTTCTTCTGGTTTTTAGGAATAATAGTATTCTCCATATTACTTGAGAGTGATGGGATGAGTCAAGTTTCTATGGAAGTCTGTTTCCACCAATGAATAAAAACAAAAAAAGGTAATTGAGAATTTTATCTCATAATTCTCACTTTTTTCTCACCATACTAACGTTTTTTTTCAGAATTGTGTGATATAAACTCACAATTGCGAGTTACAAAATCAGAATTGTGAGATATAAACTCTCAATAAAATCTTGCAGTTGTGACTTTTATTTCTCAGAACTGCGAGTTTATATCTTAAAATTCTGAGAAAAAGGCCTGAATTGCAAGATGTAAACTCACAATTGTGAGAGAAAAGTCAGAATTGTGAGATAAAAATTCACATCCTGAGCAAATGGTGACCAATTGTAGAATGGGAATAGGTGTGGGACACCGAGAACCATCTCAGACAATGGGGTGTCAGAACTTCATTAACATACAGACCACAGCTGTTACGACAGGTGCAACTTCATTTACATTAAGGGTAGTAAACTGTAACTGTATAAAACAATGGTTTGAGTTTAGGATGTTAGGGGGTTCATTCTGACTCTGTTGAATTCAAGGTACTAAATGTACATTGACACTGCTATGCTGCAATAAACTCAAACCATTGTTTTATACAGTTACAGTTTACTACCCTTAATGTAACTGTATAA
>NW_015551101.1:1450009-1455400 GCF_001515605.1 Sinocyclocheilus anshuiensis | reverse complement strand
GAAAATATTCAGATGTAACCCCCTTTGTAATCATTAACATTTTCATAAGTAACTGTAATTTAATTACACATTTTCATAAGTAACTGTAACAGATAATAGTTACATTTATTTTATAATTAAATTATGTAACTCTATTACATGTAACTAGTTACTCCCCAACAGTGGAAACATTATATTTCAGAATCAGATGTTTTACGATGATACTGTAAGAATAAATGAAAGAAAAAATGAGTTGTTTATTGCAGCATAGCAGTGTCAATGTACATTTAGTACCTTGAATTCAACAGAGTCAGAATGAACCCCCTAACATCCTAAACTCAAACCTTGTAAGAAAAAATGATGAGGATGTTGAAGATCTCGATGAAGATGTTTATTGCACCATAGTAGTGACAAAGTACATGTAGTACCTTGGGTTCAATGGAGTCGGAATGAACCCCGAACATCCTAAACTCAAACCTTTTATACAGTTACAGTTTATTACCCTTAATGTAAATGAAGTTGCACCTGTCGTAACAGCTGTGGTCTGTATGTTAATGAAGTTCTGACACCCCATTGTCTGAGATGGTTCTCGGTGTCCCACACCTATTCCCATTCTACAATTGGTCACCATTTGCTCAGGATGTGAATTTTTATCTCACAATTCTGACTTTTCTCTCACAATTGTGAGTTTACATCTTGCAATTCAGGCCTTTTTCTCAGAATTTTAAGATATAAACTCGCAGTTCTGAGAAATAAAAGTCACAACTGCAGGATTTTATTGAGAGTTTATATCTCACAATTCTGATTTTGTAACTCGCAATTGTGAGTTTATATCACACAATTCTGAAAAAAAACGTTAGTATGGTGAGAAAAAAGTGAGAATTATGAGATAAAATTCTCAATTACCTTTTTTTGTTTTTATTCATTGGTGGAAACAGACTTCCATAGAAACTTGACTCATCCCATCACTCTCAAGTAATATGGAGAATACTATTATTCCTAAAAACCAGAAGAACTCACAATAATATATGAGAAGGTTTGTCAAACCTTGCGCTTTTCCTGTCTTTGTGTGGCATCTGCCAATCTGCATATCCATCCCAATGTTACAAATAAGATCCTAGACAGAAAACAAACAAACAAACATGGTAAAATCTTCATCATGGTGTAGAATCTTGAGTATTAACAGATTCTATATCTCTCACTTATGAAATTGGAAAATGCACACTTACTGACATGCCCAAAACATATGAACATGGATCAGTTATAGAAGGAAAAGTAAGATCTAAGATCAGGTTCTCAGTTTAACAGCATTGATATGTACAGAATCATTTATTCCTTCAAAATCTTATTTTTAACAGATCAAACTCTCAAATTTCAAAGGCGCACCAATACAAAACAAAGTGGTTTATCTTTTGGAGGGTGAAACCTGGTCCTCAAAACTGCTCCTAAATCTCACTACAGACAGTGATGGACTGGCCAGCTTCTCTCTTAATACGTCTAGTCTTCCTGAAAAAGATATTAATCTGATGGTATGATAATTGCAACTCTACCAAATGTTTAATCAGTTAATGTTTTGATTACATGAAAATATTGGCACATTCTTTTTTTTTTCTCCAGGCAAGTGTGTATCCAGCATTTCATTATCATGGTTACAAAACACCTTTCTTCTCTACGGATAGAAAAACAGTTCAGCTTTTCCGGGCTGCCACTCCATACACCCCAACATTAAGTGAACTGATTATAGAGAATATTGAGCAACCATTACAGTGTGATGCTGAGTTTACAGTGACTATCAAGTATTATTTTGTTGGAGAGACTGTTGAAGACTTCAAAACTGACATTGTCTATATGGTGAGAATGTGCAGTATGTACATTGTTACGCTGTTGAATTCATTGTTTGTTAACAGTAAGGCTGCACTGGTCAGTTTGTCATTGGAGTGTCATCTGTCTGTTTCAGGTCGTGTCCAGAGGAGTGATCGTTCATCATGGATATGAGAAGGTTGAAGTGAAGTCTTCTAATGGAGCAGCAAGTGGCACAGTGTCGTTCAAACTGTCTGTTGGTGCAGATCTGGCTCCTGCAGTGCAGATTCTGACCTACTGTGTTCTGCCCAGTGAAAATGTTGTTGCTCGTAGCACAAAATTTGACATTGAAAAGTGTTTCAAAAACAAGGCATGTAAAAAAAATCTGCCCATTTACACAATCACGGTCATTCTGGTTCAATACTAAAATGACACACCCTACTGTTGTCGTCACAGGTGTCTCTGCAGTTTTCTCCTGCTAAAGCAGTTCCTGGTGAGAAAAACACTCTCCAGCTCTCAGCTCAGCCTGGTTCACTGTGCGGCCTCAGTGCTGTAGATAAGAGCGTCCTGATCCTGAAGCCAGGAGAACGTCTGGATACTGACAAGGTGTAAATGCTTTAAGATTCAATGTTGATTATCTGTGTCTCTATAGATATGAATCTAGTGTCTACTATACTCATCATTATTGTTTAAGGTGACATGGGTGTTAAAGGGATAGTTCACCCAAAAATTATCCCACGATTTACTCACCCTCAAGCCATACTAGGTGTATATGACTTTCTTATTTCAGACGAATATAATCAAAGTTGTATTTAAAAATATCCTGGCTGTTCCAGGTTTTATAATGGCAGTGGGTAATGGTCTAGATTTTGAAGCAAAATAAAGTGCATCCATTCCATCATAAAAAGTACTCCACATGGCTCCGGTGGGTTAATAAAGGCCTTCTGAAGTGAATTGATGTGTTTGTATAAGAAAAATATCCATATTTACAACTTTATAAACCGTAATCTCTATCTTCCGCTAACTGTCGTGCATGCGTCAAACAAAAACAAAACACTGGTCATAAATTAGAAGTACAAAATGAAGATTTGTAAAGAAAATTGTCATAGGATTTCGATATAAGCCAAGAGGAGACTGGTTTTCTTTTGTTGTAAACAAAACTTAGTCCTTGAGAGACTAGCATGTTCTCACCGGAGCTTACGCTACAGCTATCATCCGCTGGAACGCCACTCTGTTGTGAATGTGCGTACGACAGTTAGCGGAAGCTAGAGATTACGGTTTATAAAGTTGTACATATGGATATTTTTCGTACTCAAATGCATCGATTCACTTCAGAAGGTTTTTATTAAGCCCCTGGAGCCATGTGGAGTACTTTTTTATGATGGATGGATGTACTTTATTTTGCTTCAAAATCTTGACAACTATTCACTGCCATTATAAAGGTTGGAAGAGCCAGGACATCTTTTAATATAACTCCAACTGTATTCGTCTGAAAGAAGAAAGTCATATACACCTGGGATGGCTTGAGGGTGAGTAAATCATGGGGTAATTTTCATTGTTGGGTGAACTATCCCTTTAAACCTCATTTTCTTTCCCACCGCTACATAAAGATTAAGAGGTACCCTGACACGAATTATTTAGTGTGAATGTGCTCTCATCACAGATCTTCAACCTGCTGCCAGTGCAATCAGTGTCAGATTATCCTTACAGCGTTGAAGATGAGCAGGAGTGTCTGCATGTGAGACCCCGTCGAGCTTTACTGACAGACAACGCCTATGAATCCTTAAAGGTAACAAGTGGATTAATATGTGTAAAATTCCTCTTATTCTGACAGCTACAAAAATTTGTATTTTATTTATGTTACATTTAATGTGGTTCATTTTGCTGTTGGACAGAGTGTGGGGCTGAAAATGGCTACAAATTTGGCTGTGCGAGTCCCTAAGTGTCTGTCATACAAGGGCTTGACTTATCACAGATATGAAGATATAGGTAATATCTATGAGTTCATTAATGCATGCATTTGCTATCAATGATTTAATATGACTGGAATTCACCATTATTAAGCACTTTTTAATAATGGCACTGCAAGAGCACAAATGACTCTTTGTTTTGTGACATTTGTCTGATCTATAAAGTTATTTAAATCAGCAGTTCTCAAAATTTGAGACATCAAGGTACTAACTGCAAGAGATACACCTCCCAAAATGTAAAGGATCATTTATTCTGTGAGAAAAGTGTGAAATTATAAAGACAATATGTTTAAGTTTAATGTATTGGCTTTTATATTCTTATTATACTTATTATTATACTTTGTATTTTGTTGACAGTGTATCCGTTTCTTCACACTATTTTATGTTAGCCGTACAAACCTGAACTGATTTTTTTTCAATTCAACTTTATTCATAAAGTTATAAATTATTTATAGGCCCCTTGATAAAAAAATTATTAGCATATTACAAAAAAAATTTGAACTAAATAAGTATAAACAGTAAAAGGGAAAATATCATCATGGTTGAAATGTTGTCATTATAAAATAATATACTGTAGGTAGATTTAATGTTGTGAACACAATGTTGTGAATATAGTTTAGATATTTCAGAAAGTGTATAATGTGACAGAGATACGAGACAGTAGTTCTGTACTAAATTGCTACAGTACATGTTCTGATTCAGGTATCACATCATATCGTGTGCTTTTTTTGTAGGGATGCTTGTGTATTACAGTCGATCTGGTATAGCGCTTGATTTGAATGATGGAGACTCCTCAGTTAAAGTGACAGTTCGTACTGTCTTTCCTGAAACATGGATTTGGCAACTTGCTGCAGTTGGGTTAGTGACAATTTTGTTATCTGTCAACATCATTTAACATCATATTAAAACCACAATACCTGTAATGCTTCTCTTGGCACTGTGCATGCAATGAGATTGTGTTCAGAATACATACATGCACATGTAAACAAATATGTGAATTGGATTGCAAAGTTTAGGGTTCATATAAACAGAACTTTCATTGGATTCATTCGGACTGATGAAAATTAGACATACTAGAGACCTACTATGAATCAGATTATCAGTGTTTTATATCTGTGCTGAATGTTGTAAAAACAAAACAGCATCTTAAAAGTCTAATCAAATACTGTTGTAATTTCAACACAGTGACTCTGGATCAGCTCAGGTTCCTGTCACAGTTCCTGACACCATCACCTCTTGGGACACGGAGGCCTTCTGTCTGTCCTCCAAAGGTCTGGGTCTGGCTCCTCCTGCTCAGCTGACAGTTTTCCAGCCCTTCTTCCTGGAGCTCTCTCTGCCTTACTCCATCATCCGTGGGGAGATCTTTGAGCTGAAGGCCACTGTCTTCAACTATCTGTCCAAGTGCATCATGGTGAGACTTCAGACTCAGTCTTATCCAGTGATATCAAATATGGCACTAATCATGTGTGTTTGACTGACAGGTTAAAGTGACTCCAGCTCCTTCCTCAGACTACACTCTCAAAGCCTCCTCTGATGATCAGTATTCATCCTGTCTGTGTGCTAATGGAAGAAAAACCTTTAAATGGATCCTCACTCCTTCTGTTCTCGGTGAGTTTTCCAGTCTGAATCATTGTTTCTCAGT
>NW_015551101.1:1385082-1448013 GCF_001515605.1 Sinocyclocheilus anshuiensis | reverse complement strand
GACTCTGGATCAGCTCAGGTTCCTGTCACAGTTCCTGACACCATCACCTCTTGGGACACGGAGGCCTTCTGTCTGTCCTCCAAAGGTCTGGGTCTGGCTCCTCCTGCTCAGCTGACAGTTTTCCAGCCCTTCTTCCTGGAGCTCTCTCTGCCTTACTCCATCATCCGTGGGGAGATCTTTGAGCTGAAGGCCACTGTCTTCAACTATCTGTCCAAGTGCATCATGGTGAGACTTCAGACTCAGTCTTATCCAATCATATCAAATATGCCACTAATCATGTGTGTTTGACTGACAGGTTAAAGTGACTCCAGCTCCTTCCTCAGACTACACTCTCAAAGCCTCCTCTGATGATCAGTATTCATCCTGTCTGTGTGCTAATGGAAGAAAAACCTTTAAATGGATCCTCACTCCTTCTGTTCTCGGTGAGTTTTCCAGTCTGAATCATTGTTTCTCAGTGTTTGTGTCTATTGTATCTTCACATACATGTCTTGTGTTGTAGGAGTCTTGAATATTACAGTCAGTGCAGAGGCAGAGGCGTCCCAGACTGTGTGTGACAATGAGATTGTGAGCGTGCCAGAGAGAGGACGCATTGACACAGTCACACGAAGTCTGCTTGTACAGGTCAGCGCACATCAAACGGCTCTCAGACATAATTTCTCCATGATCCTAATGCTGCTTATGTCAGTATGATGTGTTGATGTTACTGTTTTATTCTACAGGCTGAAGGAACTGAGAAGACAGAGACCTACAACTGGTTACTGTGTCCAAAGGGTTTGTCTGCAGACAATATTTAGCATCATAGTGTTTCTCTGCTGATCACTGATGTGTGTTTCTGTCTCTCTGGTTCATAGGCGACACTCTCTCAGAAGAAGTGAATCTGACTCTTCCTAAGGATGTGATAGAGGGATCAGCCAGATCCACTGTTTCAGTCATTGGTAACATACAGTATAAGCAGAAATGAGAAGTTTTTGTTTGGGTTTCTAAAATGTAGTGTTTCATTGGTGTTTGGTTTGTAGGAGACATATTGGGTCGTGCACTGAGCAATCTTCACGGATTATTACGGATGCCATACGGCTGTGGAGAACAAAACATGGCTATTCTTTCTCCCAATATTTACATTCTGCAGTATCTGGAAAACACAGAGCAGCTCACCTCAGCCATCCGAGAGAGAGCCACCGGCTTCCTTAAGAGCGGTGAGAGAAATCAATCATGTCAAGAGAATACTGAAATACTGAGAAATTAAGTCACAACACATTTGACTTCAGAAACACTTGATCAACCCAGAATGTTTAAACTCAACAGGATACCAGAGACAGATGAACTACAGACATATTAGTGGTGCATACAGCACATTTGGACACGGAGATGAGAATACATGGTAAATATTTGTAACTTTTCACTCTCACTTTTTTCCTACATAGTTACAAAGATAAAAATTTTATTTTTACTTTACATAGATGGTATTTAGTTTCAACGATTTATGTATAGACTGTCAAATGATTAATCGCAAGTAATCACCGACTTTTATTATCCAAAATAAAAGTCTGTTTACATAATATATGTGTGTGTACTGTGTATATTTATTATGTATATATATATAAATACACACATACATGAATACATATATTTTTTTAAATAATATATAAATATTTTATACATAAATATAGCATAATTTTCTTAAAGCTGCTGTTATGTGGGGTAGCTGGAGGAAACAGGCTGAGGTGTGGATCTAGGTGCAGGTAGTTTAATAAGACGACAAAGTGAACAAGAAACAGGAAACACTGGGAACAAAGAACCAAAGCACGGGTAGAAACGACACCAATAACATTCAACAACTGACAAAGCACAAGTGAAACACAAGGGCTATTTATACACAGTAGAACACAAGGAACCAATGAGTTACTATGGAAACAAACAAGGAGTGGGTGTGGTCCAATGAGTGTCTATGGCAACTAATGAAGGTAGCTATGGAAACAAACAAGGCACACAGCAGACAGGGGCAAAACACACACAAGGAACAGGTGACATAGCCCCCCACCTAAGGAGCGGATTCCAGACGCTCCAAAAACAAAAGACAGAACATATGCAACAAAAGTCCAGGAGAGTGGTGGAGCGGAGGCGGAACAGGTGGAGGGAAGGTGGGCCAGGCTCATGGGGTGGAAGAGGTCCTGGAGACTGAGGTGGAGAAAGTGACCAGGGCAGAGCAGGCAGTGCGGGAGGCCAGGGTGGAGCAGGCAGAGCAGGTGGAGCCGAACAGCACCAGGGCGGAGCAGATAACCACCACAGCAGAGCAGACAGGAGCAAAGATCACCACGGTGGAGCAGATGACCACCTCAGCAAAGCAGATGGGAGCAAAGATCCCCACGGTGGAGCAGATGACCACCACAGCAGAGCAAATAACCACCAACGTGGAGCCAATGAGGCAGGTGACCACCAAGGTGGATCAGGCAGAACTGAAACAAAGATCACAGAGAAGTTAACAGCGGCCTCCTTGGCCATAACAGGACAGTCAGAGGGTTCAAATGCGGCCTCCTTGGCCACATCAAGGCAGCCACCACAGTTAGTGGACATTGAGTGTTTAAACTAGAGGTCTTCATGGGTCCACTTGGATCCAAAAACCCAAGGTCCGACCCGAGACTCGAGCGGGTTCGGGTCCAAAATTTTTACGGGTGCCTCGGACACGGGTCGGGTTCGGTATTAGCGGCCTCGGGTCTCGGGTAATTTAAAATAAACGTGCTTTTTTTTTCAAATGGACCCGATAAGACCTGAATTCTTTTAAACTATCCTGAATGTGTACTTGCACGTTCGCGTTAAGTGAGGAATGCACATAGAAAAGGAGCATACGTTTGTAACCTCGCCAAAAGAAATCCATCTTATAGATATGAGAACCATCAGGAAAATTCACTCGCTTCATGCAGGGCTTTTCTTTTTTTGTGTGCAGAAGCCTTTCGCCGGAGATTAGGTTGCAGACAACACTTGCGAAGCCATGAGTTATGCTATGATCATGAGTTATGCTTTAGATTAGCTATGAAAAACTATCGATTAAATTTTTATCAAACTATCACGTTTATTTTTCAAATCCACTGGTCACAACTGAAAGCCGAACTCAGAAATAACTTGTATCCATCAGGCAGGCAATAATATAAAGTAATAACCAAATTAAATACATGTTAAATAAATTAAAGTAATGGAGAAGCGGCCAAATCAGTCAGCAGGACACCGGGATTTTCCTGACTGGCTGCATGGGTGCAGGCTGTGCACACATCAATGCCGTTTACGTTCGGGTCCAGTCGGGTTCGAAAATAAATGCAGTCGGGTCGGACTCGGGTCTAATTTCATCGGGTCTGTCTCGGGTTGGGTTTTTCTTTTTGAAAAAATTATTTATGCACGTCGGGTTCGGGCAAGAAGTGATTCGGGTCGATTCGGGTCGGGTACAGATTTTAGGACCCGAGAAGACCTCTAGTTTAAATCCAGCCTCGGTAGCCAAAACAGAGCCATCAGGGAACACAAGGAGTTCAGAAATGGCCTCTGTGGTAACAACCAAGTCGTTAGGGGATGCAAAGTGTTCAGTAGTAGCATTCATGGCCATAACAGTGGCATCTGGGAACACAGAGAGTTCAGAAACAGCGTCCACGGCCGTAACAGAGGCAACAGGGAACACAAAGAGTTTGGAGGAGGATGCCGTCACTGTCTTGGAAGAAACAGGCGAGGTGTGCACAGCCTAAACACACAAAATGGCTGTAGCCATCAGAGGGAGAACAGAGAACAAAACGTCTACTTCCGAGACAGATGACGTTGCGGGCGGCGAACTAGAAAGCGCTGAGGCTGGCGAGCTAGAGTGCGTATCGGCCGGCGGGCTTGAGAGTGCTGAGGCTGGTGAGCTAGAGTGTGTAGCGGCCAGCGGGCTTGAGAGTGCTGAGGCCGGTGAGCTAGAGTGCGTAGCGAGCAGCGGGCTTGAGAGTGCTGCGTTAGCCAGAGCTTGAGGAGCATAGCTCCCCCCAAAAAATGTTTAACAGATGGCTGAGCGGTGATGGTGAAATCCTCCTCCACCTCACCCATGGTGAAGGGGGAACCACTCAGCTGCAAAGCCCGCTCCACAAAATCACGAAAACTCACTCGAGGACCATCAATAGGGTAAGTTGTGATTTATGATATTTATTAAGTCCATAGTAATAAAAGGAAATCGAAGAATTGTCCAGAAAATCTGTGTGATACGCCAAGTCCAAAAATTCACGGGTGTGGTCCACGAGGGAACGCTCGCCCTGGCGCAAGAGAATAAGTTTCATACCTGCTAGATCCATGGTTATGGTTGGTTGTTCTGTTATGTGGGGTAGCTGGAGGAAACAGGCTGAGGCGTGGATCTAGGTGCAGGTAGTTTAATAAGACGACAAAGGGAACAAGAAACAGGAAACACTGGGAACAAAGAACCAAAGTACGGGTAGAAATGACACCAATAACATTCAACAACTGACAAAGCACAAGTGAAACACAAGGGCTATTTATACAAAGGAGGACACAAGGAACTAATGAATTACTATGGAAACTAACAAGGAGTGGGTGTGGTGGTCCATTGAGTGTCTATGCCAACTAATGAGGGTAGCTATGGAAACAAACAAGGCACACAGAAGACAGGGGCAAAACACACACAAGGAACATGTAACAGCTGCAGTCCGTAACTTATTTTGTGCTCAAAATTTACAAAATGTATATAATAAATGATCATGAATCCATTTTCCAAACCGTGTTTCTGGCTTATCCTGAATCAATACAGTACACCTATAATACGTTTTTATATTCAGACTATTTTAGACTGGTTCTGGTAGTAACTCCTGCAGAATAGCCCAGTATCTGCGTGACTTATTCTAGACATAAACAGAAAGAAAGTAGCTCCGGCTACAATGTTCTTCCGCAAGATGCATTCGGTTCTCTTTATTTCTCGCAAAAAGTTACAGACTGCAGCTTTAAATATATACATGCATGCATAATAAATATACACAGTACATACACGTAAACACAGACTTTTATTTTGGATGTTATTAATCACAATTAATTGTTTGACAGGCCTAATTTAATCAACTGAAACAACTAATGACATTATTTAAATGAAAACTTTCAAACACCAGGTTGACTGCCTTTGTCCTGAGGTCTTTTGGCAAAGCACAGAAATACATATTTATTGATCCACAAATTATTCAGAGTGCAAAGGAATGGTTAATACGCAGACGGGATTCAGACGGCTGTTTTATCCAACAGGGAAGACTGTTCAACAACAGAATGAAGGTGTGTTATCACTAAACATTATCACAGAAACAATTCCCTTCTATCACAAAAATATTTTCTTTGTTCCTCTATATATTATATATTATATATATATGTTATATATTATATATGTTCCTCTATATACTATATATTCCAGGGTGGAGTGAATGATAATGTGACCATGACTGCCTACATTACTGCATCACTGCTTGAACTGGAAACTCCAGTCACAGTAAGTTAATCTGGTAAAGTAAAGTAAGGAAACACAGTATAATCTCATAGAAAAATAATGCTCACAGCGGCTGTTTCTCTGTTTCTCAGGATCCTGTCGTCACTAAAGGTTTATCATGCTTGAAGTCTGTCATTAAGGATGTCAAAAACACTTACACCACTGCTCTGCTCGCCTACACTTTCAGTCTGGCTAAAGACACGGACACTCGACAGCAGCTTTTCAAGAAACTGGAGGATGTTGCTATTTCAGAGGGTAAGAGATTTCTTTCTGATTAATTTCTGTTGTCTTTTCATACTCGTTGAGCTACTGGTGTCTCTTTTGTCCATGTGTCCTAAAGGGTCTCATCTCCACTGGTCTCAGTCTGCATCTGCTGATGACTCTGATTCTCTGGCAGTGGAGATCAGCTCATATGTGCTGCTAGCTGCTCTCACTGCAGATTCACTCACTTCAGCTGATCTGGGCTTTGCTAACAGGATTGTCAGCTGGCTTGTGAAGCAGCAGAATGCCTATGGAGGATTCTCCTCCACACAGGTGACTCAAACTACTCAAATCAAACACATGATTGCTGAATAATGGGTAAAAATCACATTACTGAACACATTAATTTATCAGGACACAGTGGTGGCTCTTCAGGCTCTGTCTTTGTACGCCACCAAAGTGTTCAGCTCTGATGGCTCCAGCACAGTGACTGTACAGTCAGCAGGAGACACTCACCACTTTGATGTCAATCAGGACAACAAGTTACTGTACCAGGAGAAGCAGCTGCAGAACGTTCCAGCCAAATACAGCATTGAAGCGAAAGGCTCAGCCTGTGTGTCTGTGCAGGTCTGTAGTGCATTCAGCTTCATTGACTCACACACAATCTCTCTCTTTCCTTTCTTAGCATTTTGTGGTTATTTTGCTGTGAGATGGATTGTAAATGTTTTTTTTGTTTGTGTTGACTCTATCAGGTGGCTCAGTTCTACAACATTCCCACTCCTACTGAAGCTAAAACGTTGAGCATTGATGCTAAGTTTGAGGGAGATTGCAAAACATTGGAACAAAATTTCATTTTGAACTTTACTGTCAAGTAAAAACAGATTTAGATTATTATTATGACTACTGTTTTGTTTTAAGGTGTATAAACACCTCTTTAGTGAATGCCTAAAATTACTGACAATCTGAAAAGTTATTTCTCAGTAGTCTCAGTTGTAAAATGCTGTAATTACTTAGAAAAAAATTGGATGCATCTGCTGGTTTAAATATATACGTTGACAATCTGAAAAGTTATTTCTCAGTAGTATCAGTTGTAACATGCTGTAATTACTTAGAAAAAAATTGGATGCATCTGCTGGTTTAAATATATACGTTGACAATCTGAAAAGTTATTTCTCAGTAGTATCAGTTGTAACATGCTGTAATTACTTAGAAAAAAATTGGATGCATCTGCTGGTTTAAATGCATACGTTGTGTTCCTGTTTGTTTGTGTTTTTAGCATTAAATCAGGCCTGTTCATTTTCTCTTTTTAAGGTATGGTGGTCCCCAAGAAACAACTAACATGCTCATTGTGGATATTAAAATCTTATCAGGATTCACAGCTGATACATCAATGGTGCGTTTGGGTGTATAAAGTAATTGTGTATTAAAGTGCCCCTATTATGGGTAATGAAAGGTTTATATTTTGGTTTTGGGAGTCCCCAGCAACAGGTTGACATGCATGCAAGGTCAAAAAACACTTTCATTGTCTTATAATATGCATTTATTTTTACCTTACTTGCTCAATGACTCCCAAACGATTCGCTCAATGATTCGTTTTTCCAAACCCCTCCTTTGCATGACGCTAATCTGCGCGGTGATTCCGATTGGTCTCATTTTCATTTAAATCATAACTGTAATGCCTGAAAAAGCAGCGTTTGTGAGTGCAGTGCTGCTTTGTGTACAGCCGTTGCAGGGGAAACCGCTATTTTTACTGCTCCAAAAGCGGCACCTAGTGGCAAAGAATGAATTTGCATTTTCATTCAGACCGAATGGAACCAACGAAAAACCAACAAGAGGGCGGGCAGTATGCTAATGTTTCATGTTGACATCAACATGAAATGACTTGGGATTCATTTTAAAAACTACTAATTTCAATGATTCAGAGTCTACTCTTTCTTTTGAGAGACAATAACTTTATACACGGTGCACTTTCAGATTTAAAACTTTGCAGGATGTTTTCATTCACTTATAGCTGTGTTACACACTGCATGAAAGGTAATTCTCAAAAATCCATAATAGCGGCACTTTAAGACATACCAATTTTTACACATTTTTACTACTGTTTACTTTGCAAAAAACTGAAAAAAAAAAAAAAACACATCATCATCATCATCATCATATTTTCATATAAATAATTATATTTTCCCTATAGCTTAGAACACTCTTTGGTTCAGGAGTAATGTATGCTCAGAAGTATGTGGAGCGGGTTGACACAAAAGAAGACCATGTCATAGTTTATTTAACAGAGGTAAATAAATAATAACATTTATAAAATTAACATGTATTTAATAATTTCCATGACTGTTACTGTATATGTATTTTTGTTTATCCTCCTGCAGATTCCAAAACATATTTCTATTAATTACAAGATGCAAATGAAACAAGTTCTTCCAGTGAAGAATCTCAAGCCAGCAGTGGTTAAAGTGTATGATTACTACCAAACAAGTAAGATTTTATTTTAACATTCAGAAAAATGTAAAGGTAGATAGCGTTTAATGCCATTTTGATTAAATAAATAAATAACAAAGCATGTAATTCATAAACTCTTTACTTTTAATATTGTATCTTGTCTTTTGTGTTGTTGACACAAAGCCATGCTGAATTAATTTACCATCAGCTGGCGTGCTCATTTATTAATCATATTACTTGCATTGCATGTATGTGTGTGTGTGTGTGTGTGTGTGTGTGAAGACTTGCTTTACTATAGTGAGGTATAAACTTGTTCGGTAACACTTTATAATAACTTTCATTAACAAACATTATATAATGTTTAACTAATCATTACTTAATATATATATTTACATTTATAATGTGCTTGTTAATGTTAACTAATGAACTTATTAAGCATTACCAAATGATTAACAGATCATTATTTATTGTAAATTGAAATGCTTACAAATGTCATTATACTTTCAATTCATATGATCATGCATTTTTTTTTTTAAATCTTCAAATGATTTTGATAGATGGTTTACAATGATTAAAAGCTTCATTAATAAATCATTAACAAACATTATATAGTGCTTAACTGATCATTAGTTAATGTTCACAAATGTCATTAAACTTTCAATGCGTTTTAAAAATATACAAATGATTTTAACAGGAATTACACAATGATTACACGTTTATTTGTTAATGTACTGTTGAATGCTTATTGTCATTAAGTTTAAAGTGTCATTAAACTTCAGTTCACATATTAGCTAATGCTCATTTTTACATTTACAAATGTTGTGAAAATATAGCGTGATTATTAATTTTAAGCACTTCACAAACTATTCATGTTAATATATTCATTAACTCATAATCACAGTCTGTAAAGGTGATATATTTGGTCTTTGTTTGTTGTGTAGACTTCTACTATTTGCACATCTTAAATAATTTATTAATTTGTTAATGTTTTTGCAGTACCCAAGCTATAGTGGAAACTATTCATCAATTGTAAATGTTTATAAACCTTTACTGATCATTAGTACCTTTATGAGCAGTCATTTCGATGGCAAAAAGTGTCCCAAATGACTGGAATTGACCCTATTTTCACATCTTCACAAAACATGTATTCATGTTTTTGCAGTACCCAATCAAAAGTTGAGATTATTCATCATTTGTAAATGTTTATAAACATTTACTAATTTTTTTTAGCATCCTTATTGGCACTGGACTTTTAGCTACTGTAACAACTTTTGTGTAAAGGGTTGTTAGTTAAGTTAAGCTAAATGCTTGGTAAAGACACATTGTGATTTGGGTGCAAAGCATGTTTTTATTGCCTCAACACTTACATTAGTATACTATTGTGAATCATTAAACAGAATATTCCTTGAGTCATACATCAACAGGAGGGGGGAAAACCAATTTTCATGAAAATACTTAATTTTTCATTTATCAAAACAATGCAATATAAACAGATTGAATCGTGTTCCCTTATAATAATCAAATTGACCCCTGTACACTGCTGACCACTTACCCAACCTTAAACCTACCCGTACCACCAAACCTGTCCCTAACTCTACCCGTATCACACCTCAACAGCAGCAAGTGTTGTGCATAAAAAAAAGCTTTTAATCATTGTATAAGAACTGATCAAATCATTTGTAGATTTTCAAGATGATCATATGAATTAGAAGCTTAATGACATTTGTAAGCATTTTAATCTACATGAAATGTTAATTATTAGGTAATGTTTAATACATTTATTAGTAAACATTAACAAGCACATTATTTCATGTTTTTAGATATGAGAATATATATTAACTAATGATTCATTAAGCATTACATAATGTTTGTAAATGATTTATTAATGAAAGTTATTATAAAGTGTTACCATTTCTATTCTTCTATTAATTTGTGTGTTGATGTTACCTTCTTCCTTCAGGTGATCAGTCTGAGACAGAGTACTCCTTCCACTGTCAATGAGGTCATGCCCTTCAATTCTGCAGCTCATAATACTGTATGAGCAGTTATTTTCAGTGCCATTGGTTTATTTCATGTGCATTTTCAAATGTGTACTCAGTGGCACTCACAATTTTGTTTGTAATTTGTTCTTGTCTTCTAACAGAACATGTTTGATCTTATCATAGAAAATAAATCATTTTAATGTTGTAAAAATAATGAAACCACCAAAATATTGTACAATAAACTGTAACGTTTTCAGAGCATCCCAGGAAAAAGCTGCTCTATAAATCTATGTTGCCTTCAAAAATCGATCAGGTGAAGGAGACAGGAAGTGAAGCTGACATTGGATTCAGACATGCCTTGTTGCTTTCCTACCTTGTAATGCATCCTCCGAAGGTGGCATCTTTCAGCTTTAAGGTGCAGCCAGGGAAAAGGGGGGGCTGCACCTCTCCTCTCCTACGCTAAGACGCGAGGAGAGGAAGCAAAGAAAGGAAACAAGGATGCACAAATAAGAAATAAGAAGCACCCATAGACTACTTCGAATTCCACAGTTACTGGTGCCAGCCCCTCTTTAACGGAATGCTTAAGTTTCGAAGTTCAGTAAAGTTGAAAAAATCATAAAAATGATGCAAACGCAACTAAGTATTGTAGTATAACCAAGGAGAACAGTGAACTGGATTTGACGGCATTACACTGCATAACAGTGAAACTATTGATTTTTCCCCCTTCTAATAACAGTGATGTTATTGAATTCTTCACAATAAAAATCATAAAAAATTATGCAAGTGCATTTTTTTTCAAGCTAAGTGTTACAGTATAACCAGCAGGAGAGCACTGATGTATGAACTGAATTTGGTGACAGTAAAGCGTGTTATAGTGAAGCTATGCAAAAGCAATTTATTTGCAAACTAAGTGTTGTAATAAAACCAGCAGGAGAGCACTGATGTGTACACTGAATTTGGTGATAGTACAGTGTGATACAGTAAATTTATTGAATATGTTTTAATACCAGTAAAATTATTAAATATTTTTTCATAAAAGAATATCATAAAAAAATTATGCAAAAGCAATTTTTGTCAAACTAAGTGTTGTAGTATAACCAGCAGTAGAGCATTTATGTGTGCACTTAATTTGATGGCATTACACTGAATAATAGTGAAGTTATTGAATATTTTTTAATAACAGTAAAGTTACTGATTTTTTTTTTTTTTTTTTTTAAAATATGAACATTTTGCAAAAGCACATTTGTTCAAAATAAGTGAAGTAGGATAACCAGAGACCATTGATATGTAAATTGAATTTAGTGACACTACAGTTTGTAACATTGAAGTTGTTGACTATTTTTGTAGTAATGATTTTCGGGTTTTGCACTTTGCATCGGGTCCCTTTGGACTTCTCTCCGCCGCCTGCGCATAGAGATCAATGTGTTTTGTCCAGTGCGGAGTTTCAAGGAAAATTCGGTTGTAGCTCATTGTATACGTTACTACGATTGAAAAGAAGTGTTATTTGTTTAGCTCACGAGTTACTGATCCGGGAATTCAAATCTGTGAATATACACCTTTTTCTTCCCGTAAGAGCGGGCGCGGACATTTGTAAATTTTATGGGTCTAGCTTCTGCTCTCATCCGCATCCAGCTATTTTTAGCTGTACAAAACAGTCATTTCGTTGCTTGATATTGAAAACTGCTGTGTCTTACCATATTATTTTAATGTATTATCAATTATGAACACACTGGTTTGTAGTGCAAACAGTTTTACTGTTTACTGCACGTTGTTATTCAGTTAAGGCTAGAAGGGATACAGCTATTTAATTGTTTGATCAAAATTATTGCTAGGGATAATTTGGTAGCTGCTGAATATTGGTAGGGACATGTCAGCTCAGGTTCCTGACACTATCACCTCTTGGGAGATGGAGGCCTTCTGTCTGTCCTCCAAAGGTCTGGGTCTGGCTCCTCCTGCTCAGCTGATAGTTTTCCAGCCCTTCTTCCTGGAGCTCTCTCTGCCTTACTCCATCATCCGTGGGGAGATCTTTGAGCTGAAGGCCACTGTCTTCAACTATCTGTCCAAGTGCATCATGGTAAGATTTCAGACTTAGTCTTATCCAATCATATCAAATATGCCACTAATCATGTGTGTTTGACTGACAGGTTAAAGTGACTCCAGCTCCTTCCTCAGACTACACTCTCAAAGCCTCCTCTGATGATCAGTATTCATCCTGTCTGTGTGCTAATGGAAGAAAAACCTTTACAGGTTTTATAAATTTTCCAGTCTGAATCACTGTTTCTCAGTTTTTTCTGTCTGTTGTATATTCACGTACATGTCTTGTGTTGTAGGAGTCTTGAATATTACAGTCAGTGCAGAGGCAGAGGCGTCCCAGACTGTGTGTGACAATGAGATTGTGAGCGTGCCAGAGAGAGGACGCATTGACACAGTCACACGAAGTCTGCTTGTACAGGTCAGCGCACATCAAACGGCTCTCAGACATAATTTCTCCATGATCCTAATGCTGCTTATGTCAGTATGATGTGTTGATGTTACTGTTTTATTCTGCAGGCTGAAGGAACTGAGAAGACAGAGACCTACAGCTGGTTACTGTGTCCAAAGGGTTTGTCTGCAGACAATATTTAGCATCACAGTGTTTCTCTGCTGATCACTGATATGTCCGTTGAAAAAAAACCAGCATATGCTGGTTAGGTATGTTTTGAAGCATGGCTGCTGGTTTGAGCTGTTTTAAGCTGGTCATGAGCTGGTTTAAGCTGGTGTTTTCAGCAAAGTGTTCAGCTCTGATGGCTCCAGCACAGTGACTGTACAGTCAGCAGGAGACACTCACCACTTTGATGTCAATCAGGACAACAAGTTACTGTACCAGGAGAAGCAGCTGCAGAACGTTCCAGCCAAATACAGCATTGAAGTGAAGGGCTCAGCCTGTGTGTCTGTGCAGGTCTGTAGTGCGTTCAGCTTTATTGACTCACTTTTCCTCTTTCCTCTCTTAGCATTTTATGGGTGTTCTGCTATGATATGATTAATAATTTTTTTTGTTCATGTTGACTATCTCAGGTCGCTCAGTTCTACATCAATCCCACTCCTACTGAAGCTAAAACATTGAGCACTGATGCTAAGATTGAGGGAGATTGCAAAGATCACTGGGACAAAATTGAATTTTGAACTCTGGAGGCCCACTGTCCCGTGTCTGTCCTGAGGGACCTCCAGAGTGACCCCCCCATAAACTGCATGTGTTTTGTGAATTGTCCTGGCTTTTTTTTCTCATTTATTTCTACTTATTTTGTTACTTTATGAGGCATTTAGGAAACTTTTCCTTTCTATTTGCTCTTTTCCAGATATGAAAGGATTAACATGGTCGTTGTGGATATTAAACTCTTATCTGGATTCACAGCTGATACTTTGATTCAGCGGAGTCAGAATGAACCCCCTAACATCCTAAACTCAAACCATTGTTCACAGATGTATTTTTTAGGCTTTAGTAGTGCTAATATTGCACAGGTTTTCAAATGGTATTGCCTACATGGTTGAATCATTAATCAAATAATCAATACAAATGTTTTTGAAAGACCACATTTAGCATGAGACTCCCTTTATAAGAGACGGCTCAGTTCATGTCAGGACCTGGATGATCACTCGTCATCATGGATCTGAACATTAGCTGCTGTTGGAAACGGCTCCTTCTGTTCTCTCTCCTTCTTGTCTGTGTCAATGGACAAACGTCAGGGCCGTAAGTAACGTAGTGTTTCTATTCGTTTTAATTTCTATATAAATCGTCTGTCACTTTTTCTCATTTTAAAAAGGGGCAACTACATCAACACATTAACTTTGATGTTTTGCAATAAAATCCATTTCAGCACTTCATGAAAATGTAAAAAAAAAAAAATAAAAAAAAATATATATATATATGTATATATCTTACTGTCTCTGCAGTTTTCTCCTGCTAAAGCAGTTCCTGGTGAGAAAAACACTCTCCAGCTCTCAGCTCAGCCTGGTTCACTGTGCGGCCTCAGTGCTGTAGATCAGAGCGTCCTGATTCTGAAGCCAGGAGAACGTCTGGATACTGACAAGGTGTAAAGGCTTTAAGATTCTGGTGTCTACTATGTTCATCATTATTGTTTAAGGTGACATGGGTGTTAAAAGGATAGTTCACCCAAAAATGAAAAAATATATAATATGGCTCTTTCAAGCTTTATAATGACAGTGAGTGAGGGTTGAGATTTTGAAGCAAAATAAAGTGCGTCCATTTCATCATAAAAAGTACTCCACATGGCTCCGGGGGGTTAATAAAGGCCTTCTGAAGTGAATCGATGCATTTGTATAAGAAAAATATCCATATTTACAACTTTTTAAACCGTAATCTCTAGCTTCCGCTGTCGTACATGCGTTCACGAGAGAGTGGTGTCCAGCAGATGACGTAGGATGTAGGTAAACGTGGAACGTGGAAGCGCAGAGGAGAGAGCAAAACAAAACACCGGTCACAAATTAGAAGTATGGAGGATTTCAATATAAGCCAAGAGGAGACTGTTTTTTTTTTGCTATAAACAAAACTAGACTAGCAGTGAGACTAGCATATTCTGGAATTCCACTCTCGTGAACGCGTGTACAACAGTTAGCAGACACTAGAGATAATGGTTATTTATTGTGAATGTGCTCTCATCACAGATCTTCAATATGCTGCCAGTGCAATCAGTGTCAAATTATCCTTACAGTGTTGAAGATGAGCAGGAGTGTCTGCATGTGAGACCCCGTCGAGCTTTAATGACAGACAATGCCTATGAATCCTTAAAGGTAACAAGTGGATTAATATGTGTAACAATGCAGTAGATTAGCTGAGTGTCTACATGCATAAATATATCAATGCATGTGCTTAAAATTCCTCTTATTCTGACCGTTACAAAAAAAATATTTTATTTCTGTTACATGTGGTTCATCATTGCTGTTGGACAGAGTGTGGGGCTGAAAATGGCAACAAATTTGGCTGTGCGAGTCCCTAAGTGTCTGTCATACAAGGGCTTGACTTATCACAGATATGAAGTTGTAGGTAATATCTGGTATGAGTTCATTCAGACATACATTTGCTATCAATGATTTAATATGACTGGAATTCACCATTATTAAGCACTTTTTCACTGCAAGAGCACAGATGACTCTTTATTTGTTTTGTGATTATGGTGACAGTTGTCTGATCTGTAAAATCAGCAGTTTTCAACATTTGTGACATCAAGGAACTGCTTGAAAGAGCTGCACCTCCCAAAATGTAAAGGCCCATTTATTCTGTGAGAAAAGTGTAAAATTATGAAGACAACATGTTTAAGCTTGGTTTACTGGCTTTTATATTCTTATTATACTTATTATTATACTTTGTATTATGCTGACAGTGTATCTGTTTCTTCACACTATTTGATATGTTAGATGTACAAAGCTCAATTATGTTTTTTGTTCAATTCAACTTTTTTATGTATAAATTATTAATAGGCCCCATGATTTAAAAAAGCTGATTTAAATTTATTAGCATATTACAAAAAATGGAAAAATAGTTACAGTATAAACAATAAAAGGGAAAATATCAACATTGTTGAAATTTTGTCATTATAAAATAATATATTGTAGGTAGTTTTAATTTTGTGAACACAGAATATAGTTTAGATATTTCAGAAAGTATCTAATGTGATAGAGATACAAAATTTTTATTTTGTACAGTATTTTTGTACAAAATTCCTACATGTCCTGATTCAGGTGTCACATCTTTAATTGTGCATTATTTTAGCAGAGTATGCACTATCATATGACAGTGGCGTAGCATTGGATTTGGATTATGGAGATTCTTCAGTTGAAGTGACAGTTCGTACTGTCTTTCCTGAAACATGGATTTGGCAACTTGCTGCAGTTGGGTTAGTGACAATATTGTTAACTGTCAACATCATTGAACATCATATGAAAATGTAATGCTTCTCTTGGCACTGCACATGCAATGAGTTTTTGTTAAGAATACATAAATTCACATGTAAACGAATATGTGAATTGGACTGTTTAGGATTCATATAAACAGAACTTTCATTGGATTCATTCAGATTGATGAAAATTAGACATACCAGAGACCTACTATGAATCAGATAATCAGTGTTTTATATCTGTGCTGAATGTTGTAAAAGCAAAACAGCATCTTAATAGTCCAATCGAATACTGTTGTAATTTCAACACAGTGACTTTCTCTCTGATTTTACCACTCCAGCAGACCACAGCATAGAAAGATGCTGATGCAACTACAGTATCATAAAATGTTTTTAGTAGTGCCCTACACACCCTCAAAGTACCTCAATCTCTTCAACAGATGGAGGCGACTTTGGCCCTTCCTGTACAAAACACTCATGTTATCTGACCAATCCAATTTATTGTGTTTGTGAACACCCAGTTACTGGTACACGTCTACCATCTCAATGTCAAGTCCCTGGAGGTTAACACTGCATTTTACTATACTATGCTGCACAACAGGGACTCTGGATCAGCTCAGGTTCCTGTCACGGTTCCTGACACCATCACCTCTTGGGAGACGGAGGCCTTCTGGCTGTCCTCCAAAGGTCTGGGTCTGGCTCCTCCTGCTCAGCTGACAGTTTTCCAGCCCTTCTTCCTGGAGCTCTCTCTGCCTTACTCCATCATCCGTGGGGAGATCTTTGAGCTGAAGGCCACTGCCTTCAACTATCTGTCCAAGTGCATCATGGTGAGACTTCAGACTCAGTCTTATACAGTGATATCAAATATGGCACTAATCATGTGTGTTTGACTGACAGGTTAAAGTGACTCCAGCTCCTTCCTCAGACTACACTCTCAAAGCCTCCTCTGATGATCAGTATTCATCCTGTCTGTGTGCTAATGGAAGAAAAACCTTTAAATGGATCCTCACTCCTTCTGTTCTCGGTGAGTTTTCCAGTCTGAATCATTGTTTCTCAGTGTTTGTGTCTATTGTATCTTCACATACATGTCTTGTGTTGTAGGAGTCTTGAATATTACAGTCAGTGCAGAGGCAGAGGCGTCCCAGACTGTGTGTGACAATGAGATTGTGAGCGTGCCAGAGAGAGGACGCATTGACACAGTCACACGAAGTCTGCTTGTACAGGTCAGCGCACGTCAAATGGCTCTCAGATGTCATTTCTCCATGATCCTAATGCTGCTTATGTCAGTATGATGTGTTGATGTTACTGTTTTATTCTGCAGGCTGAAGGAACTGAGAAGACAGAGACCTACAGCTGGTTACTGTGTCCAAAGGGTTTGTCTGCAGACAATATTTAGCATCATAGTGTTTCTCTGCTGATCACTGATGTGTGTTTCTGTCTCTCTGGTTCATAGGCGACACTCTCTCAGAAGAAGTGAATCTGACTCTTCCTAAGGATGTGATAGAGGGATCAGCCAGATCCACTGTTTCAGTCATTGGTAACATACAGTATAAGCAGAAATGAGAAGTTTTTGTTTGGGTTTCTAAAATGTAGTGTTTCATTGGTTTTTGGTTTGTAGGAGACATATTGGGTCGTGCACTGAGCAATCTTCACGGATTATTACGGATGCCATACGGCTGTGGAGAACAAAACATGGCTATTCTTTCTCCCAATATTTACATTCTGCAGTATCTGGAAAACACAGAGCAACTCACCTCAGCCATCCGAGAGAGAGCCACCGGCTTCCTTAAGAGCGGTGAGAGAAATCAATCATGTCAAGAAAATAAGTCATGACACTTTTGACGTCAAACACACTTAATCAACCCAAACATTTAATCACTGTCAAACTCAACAGGATACCAGAGACAACTGAACTACAGGCATAACAGTGGTGCATACAGCACGTTTGGACACGGTGATGAGAATTCATGGTAAATATTTGTAACTTTTTATTCTCACTTTTTCCTAAATAGTTACAAAGTTAAAATAGTAAGCAGTAATATGGTATTTAGTTTCAATAATTTATGTACAGATTTAATCAACTAAAACAACTAATGATATTATTCAAATTAAAACTTTAAAACACCAGGTTGACTGCCTTTGTCCTGAGGTCTTTTGGCAAAGCACAGACATATATATTTATTGATCCACAAATTATTCAGAGTGCAAAGAAATGGTTAATAAGCAGACGGGATTCAGACGGCTGTTTCATCCAACAAGGAAGATTGTTTAACAACAGAATGAAGGTGTGTTATTTGTCACTAAACATTATCACAGAAACAATGCAGAAACAATCTATCTATAACTAAAATATTTTACTTAATGTTCCTCTAATATAAATTTCAGGGTGGGGTGAATGATAATGTGACCATGACTGCCTACATTACTGCATCACTGCTTGAACTGGAAACTCCAGTCACAGTAAGTTCATCTACAGGAAACAGTATAAACTCATAGAAAAATTAGACTCACAGCGGCTGTTTCTCTGTCTTTGTCTCAGGATCCTGTCGTCACTAAAGGTTTGTCCTGCTTGAAGTCCATCATTGAGGATGTCAAAAACACTTACACCACTGCTCTGCTTGCCTACACTTTCAGTCTGGCTAGAGACACGGACACTCGACAGCAGCTTTTCAAGAAACTGGAGGATGTTGCTATTTCAGACGGTAAGATATTTGTTTCTGATGACTTTCTGTTTTCCTATATGACTATACTTTTTTTTTTTTTTTGGTAATGCTCGTTGAGTTACTGGTGTCTGTACGCCACCAAAGTGTTCAGCTCTGACGGCTCCAGCACAGTGACTGTACAGTCAGCAGGAGACACTCACCACTTTGATGTCAATCAGGACAACAAGTTACTGTACCAGGAGAAGCAGCTGCAGAACGTTCCAGCGAAATACAGCATTGAAGCGAAGGGCTCAGCCTGTGTGTCTGTGCAGGTCTGTAGTGCGTTCAGCTTCATTGACACACTCAATCTCTCTCTTTCCTTTCTTAGCATTTTGTGGTTATTTTGCTGTGAGATGGATTGTAAATGTTTTTTTTGTTTGTGTTGACTCTATCAGGTGGCTCAGTTCTACAACATTCCCACTCCTACTGAAGCTAAAACGTTGAGCATTGATGCTAAGTTTGAGGGAGATTGCAAAACATTGGAACAAAATTTCATTTTGAACTTCACTGTCAAGTAAAACAGATTTAGATTATTATTATGGCTACTGTTTATTTTATGATATATAGATACCTCTTTAGTGAATGCCTAAAATTACTGACAATCTGAAAAGTTATTTCTCAGTAGTCTCAGTTGTAAAATTCTGTAATTGCTAAGAAAAAAATTGATCTGCTAGTTTAAGTGCATAAGTTGTGCTCCTGTTTCTTTGTGTTGTTAGCATTAAATCAGGGCAGTACATTTATCTTTTTAAGATATCATGGTCCTCAGGAGACAACTAACATGCTCATTGTGGATATTAAACTTTTATCAGGATTCACAGCTGATACATCATCGGTGAGTTTGGGTGTATAAAGTTATTGTGCATTAAGAAGACACCAATTTTTTTTACACATCTTTACTACGTTTTTCTTGCATGTTTGCTTTACTTTGCAAAAACTGGAAAAAAAAAACACCTAGTCATCATCATCATATTTTCATATTAATAATTATATTTTCCCTATAGCTTAGAACGTCATTTAGTTCAGCAGTACTTGCTCAGAAGTATGTGGAGCGGGTTGACACAAAAGAAGACCATGTCATAGTTTATTTAACAGAGGTGAATACATAATAACATTTATATAATTAACATGTATTCAATCATTTACATGACTGTTACTGTATATGTATTTTTGTTTATCCCCCTGCAGATTCCAAAACACATTTCTATGAATTACAAGATGAAAATGAAACAGGTTCTTCCAGTGAAGAATCTCAAGCCAGCAGTGGTCAAAGTGTATGATTACTACCAAACAAGTAAGATTTTATTTTAACATCCAGAAAAATGTAAAGGTGATGGTTTGCAGTTTAATGCAATTTTAATTAGATAAATAACAAAATGTGTAATTCACAAACTCTTTGTTTTTAATATTTTATCTTTTTTTTTGTGTGTTGTTGACACAAAGCCATGCTTTATTATTTTGCCATCAATTGGCGTGCTCATTTAATTAATCTTATTACTTGCTATTGTCTAATTAAAGGTCATAGTAACCACTAACAAATGTCACGACTATTTTCATGATAGAGGTATTGCATTTTCTAGTAATATATATATATATATATATATATATACAGTCGGCGCCATATATATTTGGGCACTGACACAATTTTCTTAAGTTTGGCTCTGTATGCCACCAGAATAGAATTAAAATTAAACAATCAAGATTTTTATTGAAGTGCAGACTTTAAGCTTTAATTCAAGGGGTTGAACAAAAATATAAAATGCTTAGGAATTACAACCATTTTTATACACAAATGTAATTGGACAAACAAATATAATCATAAATAAAATGTTAAATATATTTTGTTGAGAATCCTTTGCAGGCAATGGCTGCTTATACACCGTCCCCTCGTTTTCAGGGGCTCAAAAGTAATTGGACAAATAAATATAATCAATAAAATGTTCGTTTTTATTATTTTGTTGAGAATCCTTTGCAGGCAATGACTGCCTTAAGTCTAGAACTCATGGACATCACCAGAGACTGGTTTTCCTCCTTAGTGATGCTTTGCCAGGCCTTTACTGCAGCTGACTTCAGTTGTTGTTTGTTTGTGGGTCTTTCTGTCTTTAGTTTTGTCTTCAGCAAGTGAAATACATGCTCGATTGGGTTGACATCAGGAGATTGACTTGGCCATTGCAGAATATTTCACTTTTTTACCTTCAAAAACTCCTGGGATGCTTTTGCTGTATGTTTTGGATCATCATCCATTTGTACTATGAAGCACTGCCCAATCAACTTTGCTGCATTTGACTGAATCTGGGCAGACAGTATATCCCTTTACACTTCAGAATTCTTCCGGCTGCTTCTGTCCTCTGTCACATCATCACTAAACACCAGTAACCCAGTGCCACTGGAAGCCATGCATGCTCATGCCATTACACTGCTCCACCATGTTTCACAGATGATGTTGTATGCTTTGGATCACGAGCTGTTCCAAGCCTTCGCATACTTTTTTCTTCCCGTAAATTCTGGTACAGGTTGATCTTAATTTCAGCTGTCCAAAGGATGCTTTTCCAGAAGTGGTCTGGCTTTTTTAGATGTTTTTTTTTTTGGCAAAGTCTAATTCTGGCCTTGTTTGTACCTTGTGGTGAACCCACTGTATTTGATCTTACAAATCTCTACTTTATTGTAGACTTTCACAGTGACATGCCTACCTCCTGGAAAGTGTTCTTCTCTTGGCTGGATGTTGTGAAAGGGTTTTTCTTTACCATGAAGAGGATCCTCCCATCATCCACCACTGTTGTCCTCCGTGGACGTCCATGCCTTCTTATGGTGCTAAGCTCACCAGTGCATTCTTTTTTTCCTCAGAATGTACCAAACTGTTGATTTGGCCACTCCGAATGTTCCTGCTATCTCTCTGGTGGATTTGTTTTGTTTTTGAAGCCTGACAATTGTCTGTTTCACCTGCATGGAGAGCTCATTTGACTGCATGATGCAAACGCAACTGGCACACTTAGAATCATCTCCAAATCTTTTACCTGCTTAATTGATGTAGAAATAACTAAGGAATAGCCCACATCTGTCCATGAAATAGCTTCTGAGTCAACTGTCCAATTACTTAATGGGGTCATCGGATGCAAAATTCACTTTTGTTGTTGTTTGAACATAAATGTGTGTTGGAAGTGTGTGTACACATCCACCCTATAATGATAAAAATCCACCCAGTGGATTTTGTAAAATCCCTATTTTAAAATCCCTTTCTCAAATCAGGCTGTTCTGAGATTCCTGTCAGAATGACGTAGTTCTGCACAGGCCCCTCCCACGATAGTTGATTGACAAGTCCGTCTTACCTTAAGACCCACCCTGAGTGAGCTGTGAGCTGTCCACCATAATGTCGACTCCAGTGCAGGGGAAGACAAGAATGTCTCCAGTTAAGTGATTGAGGTGTTTTGTTGCTGGATGTAATAATGAACTTAGCAGTCGTCATTTACTCCCGACATCTGAGCCGCTGAAGACGCAGAGGATTAACGTTACTTTCGCTTTTGAAAGGAATGCGGCGATCCCCGATCTGCCTAAATGCGTTTAAGTTCGCGCGAATCATTCATGATCCAGCTTCATCTACAGTAGAAGTGAGTATAAGGCTTTTTTTATGAATCTTTGCAAATCACCTTTCCTAATGTGTGCTAGTTAGCAAGTTTCGCAGCTAAAGTAAACAGTCTGCTCGTCACCCGACAGAAGAGAGGGCGGGGTGAGCAGAGCTCATTAGCATTTAAAGCAACACGGACTAGAATGGCGTACTGAAAACAGAGCTGAGACTTTTCATTAAGACCCTAAAGAATCATATCTATAGAAACTACGGATCCAAGGCACTTCTTCCAGTTCCAAAATTTTAAAAAGCCTTTATTCAAACATGGCTCACTCTAGAAACATTAAAAATGACTAGAACACTGCACACTGATGCATTTCGGCCATCCAGCCTTCCTCAGAGTGTGTCAAGTACAAAATTAGTCACAGGTGTAGATATAATCTGCTCAGTAGAAATGGGAGAAACCAAAATAATCATTACAAGGGGGACCAATAGTATCATTTTCAATTTCAAAGTATAATCACATATACAAAAAAAAAATATATATATATATCTTGATAATAATAATAATAATCGTACTTCAATAATCATTTCACAAATATGGAGTTAAATCTAATTCCTCATTCAAACCAGGGATCCGTAGTTTCTATAGATATAATTTTGAACCCAACCAAAGAGCACCTTCTGGGACTATTAAACGGAGGTCCTTTCAGCTAGTAGCGCTCCGAGATGTTTTCTTTGAGACCCTAAAGAATCATATCAACTTGTGGAAAATGGGCATCCGATGACCCCTTTAAGGTCCCTTGAAAAAAGGGGGAGGTACATATTAAAGAGCTGTAATTCCTTAACCTTCACTACAATTGTGATGAGAAAACCCTCAAATTAAAGCTCAGAGTGTGCACGTTAAGCCCATATTCATTATATAACTGTAACTTGAATATGTTTTGGTCAACAGCTAAAATAATAAAATTGTGCCTGTGTCCAAAATATATGTGGACCTGACTGTATCTATATACATACACTATTTTTAATGAAAAATCTATTGCGATTATGCATGTGAAGACTTGCTTTACTACAGTGAACAACTGTACAGTGACCCAGGCCAGAGCCTTCTATTAACTTGTGTCTTGATATTACCTTCTTCCTTCAGGTGATCAGTCGGAGACAGAGTACTCCTTCCACTGTCAATAAGGTCATGCACTTCAGTTCTGCAGCTCATAGTACGACACAGAATACAGAATGTTTTTTTGGGGGGAGGTTCAATACTTTTTTTAATACTGTATGAGTAGTTATTCTTAGTGGCATTGGTTTATTCATTTGTAATTTTAATGTGTGCTTTCAAGCAGTGGGGTCCTGGACCTCCCATAAGCATTAAGGGACCCTCCATAAGCTCAAAAAATGAACTTGGGGGGTCCCCTGGTTTTTCAATAAAACTATAATACTTGAAACATGAAACTAGTGAAAATGAAAATTAAATGAAAAGTGTGGTTTTCTGTGTTAAATTTAGACCTGCTCGCGTCATATTTCTTTTAACGCGATTTTACAGCGTTGCACATTAGAACCAATCACACGCGATTCTGTTGAGTTTATGAACACAATGGCCAATCAGAGGCGTTCAGATTAGTCATTGCTGAAATCTCGAGTTTTGTTCAGTGCGCGCGTGCTGAATGAATTCTGACTGAAACTCGCAAATTCTCTCATCATAAGCAACAAAGTGCACGTGTATGAACTATATAAGTAAGATATTCATTTACAGTGTGTGGACAGCTTCATTGATCATAAAAGGAATTTTGAGTGCTTAAATTTTGAGTGTAGTACTCTAGCTGAACTGAAATCAGTAATATTTGTTAATGTGAATGTTCTTTGCTCACTTTCTCCATAATTTACTTGCTGTTTGAATAGCTGTGTAAATTAAAACATTATAATTTTTTACCCTTAATAGAATGTTTGTATTAAGGGTAAGGGATACAGCTGAAACCGGAATTCATTTACAGTGTGTGGACAGCTTCATTGATCATAAAAGGAATTTTGAGTGCTTAAATTTTGAGTTTAGTACTCTAGCTGAACTGAAATCAGTAATATTTGTTAATGTGAATGTTCTTTGCTCACTTTCTCCATAATTTACTCGCTGTTTGAATAGCTGTGTAAATTAAAACATTATAATTTTTTACCTTAGAATGTTTGTATTAAGGGTAAGGGATACAGCTGAAACCGGAAGCTAACAGTAAATTAAATTTTCTACCTATTAGATTGTGGTGTATTAACATCTATACCTACCCCAAACCTAAACCTACCCCTTACAATGATGCAAAAACAGTAATTACTGTTGTACAGTGTGACAAAAATTATACTATATTGATGTGTACATGCCCAGTAGACGAATCTGTATAACATCTAGCCTTAACTGTGCATTCCTCTGCACATAAACAAGGCACTGCATATGCGTTTTCTATGTCAGCAGTACCATGAGCATACATTCGGTGCGTTCCAAACGGGATATATAGCCCTCCGAACGGCGCTTCAGAGTGAAAACAATCATGACCGCCATATTGAAGGGTCGTTTCAAACCAAATTGCTCAAAATTGGCCACTTCAAAGGTCCCTTCGAATGAAGGATTTCGAAGGGAACAACTGATGGACACGTCGGCCCCCATGATTCTTTGCGTTGATTCTTTCCATGATGACGGCGTCTCCATATGGGCACGGGATGATGATGCAGAAGGGCACTTCAAGAAACAGTTGTTGGGTCCCCTACACCCTTCAACCCTTCAAAGCTCTCATTCCGGAGGGTAAACCCTTTGAAGGGATTAGGGCATAGGGATGAGCCCTTCCGAATGGAACGCAGGGTAAGTTTACCTGCAGAGGTACTCTCCAAAATGGCAGAAGACGTGATTTGGAGGAGAAGAATTGTTTAATAAAGTCATTTTTTTGTTTTTTTTGCTCACAAAAAGTATTCTCATAGCTTCGCAAAATTACAGTTGAACCACTGATGTCATATTGACAATTTTAACAATGTCCTAATGTCAAATCGCACATCGTTAAAACAACAATTACGATATTATCGCAGACGATATATATCGCACACCCCTAGTCCTACCTCAGTGGTGGAGCCAGATGGGTGTTCAGGGTGGCACTGGACACCCCTGACATCTGATCGGCCACCCTGGGTGCCACCCCAATATAATTAATATGCTGCTATTTCATTTTCTTTGTTTAATCATGTTTGTGCATGAGGCTGCAGGTTTCAAAATGTCAAAGTTATATAAAATATCCAGGGTTGGAATTAGTTTGCAATTTGGATTATTTTTATAAGATCCCGTGATTCCTGATAATTTCAACTATTTCTGAAGTGCTTCTTGTTGGAAAGCAATCTTACCAGAATGTTTTTCTGTTGGACTTGTGTAGGCCTATGATTTTTTTTCTTTTGTTAAAAGCTGTTAAATTATTAAGCAGTGACTCATGTAGATTTTTTCTTTGTGTTTTATGTGGTGACCACTGGGAGGTGCTCTGGGCATATATTTTTCTTTCCTGTTTTTGTTCCCTGATATGATGCATGTTGCAAAGCGAACGTACAATTTTCACACAAGTTTGTTGCATTCTAACAGGAAGGCGTTTTGTGTCTATATTTAAAATCAACACTTCTTTTACACAGAACACCACTTTCTCACATAACGCACTGAAGCAGCTCCTGCATAGATTGAATAATTCATTCTCGATCCATCGATATCAACCAATTCAGCACCACCCTCATGGACAGCGCCTGGTAACGTCGCACGTAAGAAGGTATACCTGTAAGCAACCTCCTAAGGTATAGTTCGGGGAACACGCCTAGAAATGGTATACCTTTAGTTAAGATATACCTTTAGAGTCTTCATAGTGCACTAAGAGGCAATGTTATAGGGAAACGCACACCAGTGATATAATGTATTGTGAGTGACAGACTTTGTCTTCAATTTTCTCCAAAAACTCTAAAGTAAAACCAAGTGAACGTTGACACGGACAGAGTCATGGTCATCCTGAAGAACAATGTATTGAAAATTTCATGTTAACTCTGAAGGAATTTTAAAAATGGCTGTATAAATATCAAAAAATCTTGGGTGTCCTGAAGAATAATTAATTAAAATGTTCATGTTAACTCTTAAAGAATTTTAATAAAACTGGTCAAAAAAGCAAGAATTGATCAGTGCTATAATACATTGTGACAGACTTTGTCTTTAATTTTCTCCCAAATTCTACAGTAAAACCCAGTGAAAGTTGACACAGACAGAGCCTTGGGTGTCCTGAAGAAAAATTAATTGAAATTTTCATGTTAACGCTTAAGGAATTTTAATAATGCCTGTAGAAAAAAGCAGGAATTGATCAGTGCTATAATTGTCAGGGAGTCTCTGGCTGTGTTCGAAATGCCATACTATCATACTACTCTTACTATTTCTGCAGTATTCAGTATGTATGCTGTGCATAGTATGCAAATTTTCTGTATGCATGTAATACCCGGATGACCTACTATATTCGCCAGAATCTGCTAAATATAACTCAAGTACACTGAAATCAGTACAGAAGCTGTTCGGAATGGCATACTACCATACTATATTGCAGTATGCTGTGTGTATACTGTGAATAGTATGTGAATTTTCTGTATGCATGGAATGCCCGGATTACCTGCTACATTGGCTGAAATTTGATGTATGCATCTGAAGACGCTGCATGGGATACTGTTACCCAGAACGCAATGCGCTCCATGTGACGTTTCATCTTCAAATGCGTGAGTGAACTGGAGGTGGGGAATAGTAATTATAAATGTAACACTTGTATTTGTACGTATATACATATACATGTAAACTACAAACTATCGCTGTGTATCTAAAAACAGTATCGTTAGTAGGACATAAATTGTACTTTAATCTCTACAGCACGTTTCCGATCATCAAATGACGCATTAATTATGCATTAATTATGCAAACAGAATTCAATCCAACTGTCAAGCAGCTCTAAAAAGAAATGGAGTGTATTACTCTAAGGACAAATAGACCAATTTGTTGGCAGAGGCTATTTACATTAACTCCGCCCACCAATGCCTGGCTGTGATTAACAGCACTGCAAAAGACACATGAGTTTCCGAAGTATCAGTGGCGCAGCGAGTAACACGTGAGTCGACCCGAGTTAGATCCTGGCTTAAGGCCTTCTGTAGCGAATCGATGCGTTTTTGTAAGAAAAATATCCATATTCAAAACTTAATAATCACTTGAATCTAGCTTGCGCCAACAGTTGTAAACGGAAGCAGTTCCGGGGGAATGACGTATGAGGTCAGCTCGTATGAAGTGACGCACGTGGAGAGATTGAAACAAAACAACGGTCACTAATTAGAAGTACAAAACGAGGATTTGTAAAGAAGAATGTCGGAGGATTTCGATATAAGCCAAGAGGAGACTTGTTTTCCTTTGCTAAAGTATGGGAACTTTGCTTCTTTTGATCCTGTAAACAAACGTTGGTTTTCACAAGACTCACCGGCGCATGCGCAAAGCTGACCTCATACGTCGTGCTCCCGGAACTGCTTCTGTGTACAACTGTTGGCGCAAGCTAGATTAAAGTGATTATTACGTTTTGAATATGGATATTTTTCTTACAAAAACGCATCGATTCGCTACAGGAGGCCTTTGTTCATCACCCCTTATTGTATATTGTTTCACACACTATTCTTAAAAAAATAGTAGGCAGTATGCACTGTGTACTGGGCAGTAAGCAGTAAGTAGTAAGCAAGTATGCCATTTCGAACACAGCCTCTGTCACCAGTCACCATCTCTGGACTCCATATCCCACAATCCTCCCCGGCTCATACCTGTCCTCAACCTCAGTCATCACAGTCATCAGCACCGACATTCACAAGATCACAATCACCTTGCTTTCTGATTCCCCACACCTGCTGCAGCTAAGATCCCCTATATCTGTGCTCACCTCTCACAGGAAGAGGTCCTGAATTCTATCCTGAAGAAGAATTAATTGAAATGTTCATGTTAACGCTGAAGGAATTTTAATAATGCATGTAAAAAACGCAGGAAATACTCAGTGTTATAATGTATTTTAACACTTTGTTTTTCTCCAAAACTACACCGTAAACTGTATCTTTTATAATGTCCCATATTAATATGCTTTTTTAAATGGATTTTTCTTGTTTTGGGGCACGTTTAATTAATAACCGCTGAAATATAGGTCTTCCTCAGCTTTTTGGCCGCTTCATGTATCCGTACCCTAATTCCACAAATATGCACACTTCATGTGCACTTGCAGTCTTACGAACTTACAATGGCCGCCGCGTGCGCGTGTCCGTTAAGTCCATGAGACCGTAGGGTGTCCCATTCATCATTTTAGCGTTCAGAAGGAAAACAGTTTTTACAAAGTAGCCTATTTTACAGAGAGATGCATATGTACATTTGCAGAAAAGATCAAAATACAAACATAAAAGAGATATAGTAAAACAAAGTAGCTACAATAACCAGTTTATGTTAAAACAAAAATACAACAATAAAAAAATCAAGGAAAGGGCCTGCACAAATCTGTTTTTAGACTAGGCTACTTTTTAAAGGTGCATAATGATAACTTTTGACAACGTTTAATTCAGGTGCGAAAAGACACAGTTTGAGTGAGAGGAGAGACACGTTTTAAGTCCGGTTTTGTGCGAGAGCAAAGGAAGTCCGTGCGCAAGTGGAGAGATTCGCGCTCGCGCATTATATTGATGTGCTTTCGCACTACAATAATGAGCTCTCGACATTTGTCACTAAAATAACGCCATATTATGCGCCCTCGATCCGCACTTCCGCCGAGCCAGCACTGGTGCGAGCTCCGCAGCAGATTTCTACCCGACAGCAGGACTGGACGGACTGGGAGTAAAAAACGGCCCTGGATTTTCTTCCAAATAGGCCCACCACAAATACAAACAGTCGCTACTATCTCACAATATTACAGCAATCCTATCTCATTTATGGCAAATAACATCACAAAACATGGTGACCCTGCTGACAAAAACAATAGAAACAATCACAGAAATTCGAACGATTTCCACTACTAATAGCATTACAAACATTGCAAACCATTAACTTTTAACCATTAAAACTATTAAATAATGGTTTCCTGTAGTGTTTATATTACATAAGTGTTTAGTGCTTTAACAAAAGCCATGACCAATTACCAGTAGAGACCAACAGGCGCCATTAAAACCAATACAATTTTCATTACAACCAGTAAAACCATTACAAATTATGTGATGCTTTCTATTTTTTTTTTCAACAGAGGATTGAAATAAATGTATTATTGTATAACTAAAATACTTGAAATCTACATAAAAAGAGCAGAATGCTAAATGTATATGACAATGATAAACATAAACCTAGAATCTAGAAACCTGAAACAACAGAATTTTTCCATTTGATTATTCATATATATATGTGTGTGTGTGTGTGTGTGTCATGTTAATCAGACTAATCGCCTTAGGCTACTTCATTTACTCAATTTTCTTAATGGCTCTCAAATGTAACCCGTTGTAGAATCGCTGCTGTCTCTTTATGAATGAATGGAATATTCATGCCAGACAATGCGTGATAAATAGCAGTGGACGCTCTAGGATTGTCCTGGGATTTTACTATAGTGCTAGCTACATGCTGTGTATAGTGAGAGAGGCGGGCAAAGGTAATCTGATGTAACTGTTAACTTTTTTTCCTTTTAGTTTCTCCCAGCCGCCTTTATCTTCATGTCTTTTGCTTGCCATCACGAGCTCTCCTTCGCATCAGTTTCGGTTTCTTATAAACAAAAATAGATTGCATTAGCCTTTTGTTGGCCGTCAACGTCACTTAATCTGACACTTTTTCTTTGATGATGAACCAGCCAGGCCGACGACTTCTCCAGAATGTCGACCAGTCCGCCCCTGCCCAACAGTTAAAGCGGCATTACGTCACGAAAGTGCGGACTCAGAGGAAGACCGCGAGGGTTTAGGGTGCCATTTGGGACAGGGCCATACACGTGCAGCAAAATCCAGGTGGCGGCTCACTTGAACGCGGTAGTTTCGCGGCACTCTTAAGCCTCAAAATACACGCGGTTCCACAGTATTTTCCATATAAATATAAATATTCTCCCATGCGGTACTAATCTGAATCTGGAGAACATACAGTTTGGTATGTATTATTTGAGCTCAGTGCTGCATTATGACCGTTCAAACAGAGCGCGAGATGGAGTGCAAAGAACAACTGTGTGGATTTAGAACGGCGGGAATTAAAAAAAAAGAATTTATGAACGATTAAAATTAGGGAAAAAACAAGATTACTGCTCGAACTGTCATTTTTCTGCATGTTGTAAGGGAAACGAATGAGCACCTCCCACCGAGTTTGTTTGGAGAGCGTGCATTTGATATGGCTGACAAAACCTTGGTTCAGATGAGGTTCTGATGGTAAAAACTCTTCTTTCAGTTATAGAGTGGTGGAACTATGATGTCACTTTGTAGGCAAAAACCCGGAAGCGAGTTAGCATTTTAGCACTTCCGGTTCCATTGTCCCAGAGTCAATGGGTTTTTTGAACGGGAGTTTGGTTAAATCCCCTAAAATAAGGTCCGTGGTTCACACAAGCTCAAGATACTTTCACGTTTTATTCTACGGCATAAAACATACCAGTTACACCCCACTCGTGATTTTTTTAAACTGTTACATTTTTTTGAAAAGACAGGTTGCTAACAAGTTGCTAAATGGGACTACAGGCGCTGTCAGAGACATATAGGGCTGTATCATCCACGTTGTTTAAATAGCAAATGCATTTGCGTCCATTTGTGTGCCCATGGGCGTGCTGGTCTGAAAATGAGGTGTGTTCAGGCGCATTGTTGGCGCGTTGCTATTTTGAGGCAACTGAAATAGACTGCGCCATTGACCAACTAAAACCTGGTCTAAAGTCAAGGCGCAGTAGTTTTTTTTGTTATTTAAAGAGTGCGTTCGTATAGGCAGGTCCACAACGCGCGTACACTCTGCTTATTACACACAGAGGGATGCGCAGTAGCACACAAACATGCCAAATATTAAAAATTAAAGATTACAATGTGAAAGATTATTATTGTGTAGGCTACATAAATATAAAAATTGCCTACATGTCATAATGGACAGTCATTGCATATATTAGAATTAGGCTACCTATTTGCTCGCGCACGAGCAGATCCGTTTCCTCTCTGGAGACGCGTTCTGTCTTTGCGCTTGCAAATTCTGCCGTGTAAATAGCAAATTCGCCATGTTGCGAGGGCAACTGGCTCTTAAAGGGAATGGGAGATGAGACTCTGACTGGTTTATTGCACGTTATGCACAAAACACACCCTTTACTGATTAAGAGAATAGGGACAACCTTTTTAGACCATGCCCTAAGTGCTCCTGCACCATGCGCTTTAGACCATGCGCTTAAAATAGGGCCCTCTGTTTATATTACCCTTATTGCAGATGGATGCACAGAGGAAGACAAGAGTAAGAAGTGTTGTGTGGGAGTATTACACTCAACCATCACCAGAGAAAGCAGTTTTTGTCAGAGCCTTTGTTATTCTTAATTTTGACATTAATTTTCATTTTTACACCAGACATATATATCGGTTCAAAATATCGGTTATCAGTCTACTTGATCTGTAATAATCGGTGTCGGCATCGGCCCTGAAAAACATATCAGGCGACCCCTAACTGAAGTAGATGCTTTAGTCATTTGAAACGGTTTATTTGAAGTTACTGATGATTGTTTTTGGCTTTGTTTTTGCAAGGTCATCTTTTTCCTTTGTTTTGTTTCCTATCTTCTTTGAATGTCTGAAGAATTGCTGCTGTGATCCTGAATTCTATCCGGGCTGTGGATTCTTATTCCTGGTTTGGACTGGCGAGCCATCCCATCGTTTCATACCTGGAAACAGAGTAAAAAGTCTTTTTTTTTCTGATCGGGTAGGACAGAACTGCAAACATTTTTATTTTTTCAAGTTTACCTTTCCCTGGATATAATTTTTTTTTCTTCCATGGACTAAACTGTTTCTTTTATTGATGAACATTACTGTTCATGAACATTTGGATTAAGATTCTGATTTGAAATCTGTTTTCTGAACTTGAAATTGAGAAACTGATATTGAAATTAGGAATCTAAGTTTGAATTTGAATTTGAGAAACAGACATTGAAATTTAGAAACTGAGGTTGAATTTCAGAGATTGATGTTGAAATTTGAAAACTGATTTTGATACACTGAACTAGATTTGAACTCTAATATCTTTGTGTTTTTGTTTTGAACTATTGTTATTTTATTGTTACTTATTTGGGTTTTGTTGTTTCTATTATTATTTTAATTTCAAAAGGATCACAATTTATTAAAAGAAACAAAACACTCAGAACAATGGTGAACGTGATTTCACCACGTGCAACATGTTCCTGGATCAACATCCATGTTGATCCTGGATCAACATTCCAATCAACCAATCAGAATTAAGGGATAAGTTTACAGTAAATGTCAATTTTAGCCTTACAACCTGAGTTACATGCTTTTACATCCTTGTTTCTTCAACCATCATTTCCCTCTGATTTTAGGGATAAATTATGGGTAGGGTTAGGTTTAGGGGTAGGGACAGGGTTAGGTCTATATTTTTTAAGAATAATGTTGATCCAGGATTAACAAAAGATCCAGGAACATGTTTTAATTGGCAAAATCACGGTGACCCAGAAGAATACACGTACCTTTTCTTTGATTAACCGCATCCCAGTGCAGAACCTGATTTTACCAAGTGCAATATGTTCCTGGATCAACATCTTTGTAGAACCAGATTATAGTTTTTGTGAAGTTTAGGCTTACAATCAGAGTTTGGTGCTTGCACATCAGTGTCATTCATCTATCATTTCCTCTGATTTTAGGGATTACTAATGGTTAAGGTTAGGTTTAGGTGTAGGGATATGGTCAAGACTACATTTTTGGATTAAAATGTTATTCCAGAGTCAACAAAATATGTTGACCTAGGAACACATCTAACTCAGCAAAATCAGGACGTGCGCATCCCAAGTAGTCCTAGTAGTTATTGTGTTTTACTTTGCTGTCCTTCTGCTGCCTTTTGCTCTAGTGAGTCGACCCTTGTCTTCTGATTTCTGGTCCAAGCAATCCCACGTAGTTACCGCTGTACCACAGTTGTGGTCACATAGTAACTTGAGGGCTGATGGCCTCAACAGTCTCAGTTATTCCTTTGGGACTGTTGCGAATGAGAGAGTTTCAGAATCGGACAGCAGCACAACACTTATGTCCAAAACGCCACCTCAACCGCAAAGTGAGGGTATCAGCACTTTGCATGCATGCTCTCCGTTACTGGAGAAACCGATCATTCCTCGAATTCGGGACTCTGCTGGGTGCAGTTTCCATGAGGAAGATGATAACGATGGATGGGTCGCTCTCAGGTAGGGGTGGTGTGTGCTAGGGCAGAATAGCGAAAGGGAAATGGCCCGTCTCGCTGCAGAGCGCGCACATAAATTACCTGGAACCTTTAACAGTGTTTTTAGCTTTGAAACATTTTGTGCAGTTTCTGCGGAACCACCATGTTTTAATCAGATTAGACAACACAACCACGGTAGCATATATAAATCGCCAAGGGGGCACACGCTCTCCTCAGCTTCACAGTCTGGCAAAGAAACTGATTGTGTGGGGCAGGAAACACTTGCATTCATTACAGGCAACGCACATCCCGTGAATAATAAATGTGGGGGCGGATCTCCTTTCCAGGGGGAATCCTCAGTACGGAGAATGGACACTCCAACCCTCAGGTAGTGGGCCAGTTTTGGAAGAGATTCGGCCGTGTGACCCTAGATCTCTTCGCATCACACGAAAACACTCACTGTCCTCTATTCTTCATGCTAGCGAGAGACGGAGCGCCTATGGGTGTGACTCAGTCATACTGATTGCCCCGAAATGGGAAATTGTGGCTGATGGAGATAATGCAGGTCTTAGTCGACCAGTCCTGGCCTCTCCTGCTGTGCAGAGACCTCCTCTCATCCAACACCGCCTCGGACAAAGTTGCTCTTTAGGCTTGGCCCATGAGAGGTTAAACTTAAATTATACTGGGTTGCCTCAGAGGGTGATCGAGACAATTCAGAACACGAGGGCTGCCTCGACGCTCTCTGCTTACGATAGGAAATAGAATGTTTTCGAGCAGTGGTGCGCACATAAGCACATTGTACCTTTTCTCTGTCCTGTCACAGATGTGTTGTGTTTTCTGCAAGAACTTTTGGATAAAGGCAGAGCTTTTTCAACTGTTAAGGTGTATCTCGTGGCGATTTCTGCATGTCATGTGGGGATTGACAATAACACTATGGGTCGACACCCGCTTATTTGCAGGTTTATGAGGGGTGCATGGCGTTTGAACAGGGTGTGAAAACCACTGATTCCGCCGTGGGACCTGTCCGTGGTCCTTAATGCTTCATCTCGTACACCTTTCGAACCTATAGACAGCAGCGATCTGAAGCTCCTTTTGCTAAAGACCGCATTATTACTGGCTCTTTCAACTGCAAAACGGGTTATTGAACTTCATGCTTTGTCGGTTCATAACTCCTGTATGCAGTTCGCTATGGATTACTCGAGAGTGTCTCTCAAAACTAATCCAGCGTTCGTGCCAGAAGAAGAGCGGCTTCATTGTTTGTGCCCTGTCCGTGTGTTGCATTGCGATGAAACAGAACGAAAGCGCTGCGGAAAAGTAATCAGCTATTTGTCTCGTGGGCTGATTCTCATAGGGGTAAACCTATTTCTCATCAGCGCCTGTCCCACTGGGTAGTGTAAGCTATCATATTGGGTTATAATAGCATGGTTCTTTGTCCTCCAGAGGGGCTGAGGGCTCATAGTACCCAAGGTTTGGCCACTTCGTGGGTGTTGTTTAAGGGCGTTTCAATTCAAGACATTTGTGCAGCGGCGACACACTTTTGTCAGATTTTATAGGCTGGATGTTACAGAGCCATCGTTGGCCCATTCTGTCCTAAGTGTGTAAAAAAAAAAAAAAAAAAACACTCATACAGATGCTTTATTTTTCACATGTCTCCATTCTATTCTGTGAATAGTGGAGAGCTTGCATTCTTATATTATCACACATCACTGAGTTGGTTGACATGCCTGCTTCGGACAGCAAATCTGCAATACGAGAGTTGTCTATATCCCATAGTGAGATACCGAATGAATTTTTGAAAGAGAACTTTAGGTTACTCATGTAACTCCGGTTCTCTGATAACATGAGTGAGGTGTTTTACCACACTTCCCTCCTACACTGTAAAAAAAAATCCGTAAAATTTACGGTAAAAAACCGGCGTCCAATACATGTAATGTCCAATAGTTTTTCACCGTATATAGTAGGGGAATTTACCGTTAACCATTTAACAGGTTTTTACTGTAGCATTTATACAGTCTTTTACCGTTAAATTCACGGTCATTTTTTACAGTGTAGCACAGGGAAGAGATATGCTGAGAATGAGGTAGGGACCGTTATGCAGTGATATATATTGGGGAGGCGGGACTCCCAGATCACTGTCGTGATTGGTCTGTCAACTGACAGACGTGGTGTAATTGGTGCTTCCAGGGTTGGTCACATCCGAGGCGATTCGCATAGTGAGACACCTCACTCATGTTATCAGAGAACCTGGGTTACGTGAGTAACCTACAGTTAATCATCACTGAGGTCAAGTGAAAAGTCAAATAAACATTTACCTTTTTGTAAAAGGTTTAGACATTTGTACACACTTCTTGCTCTTCACATCCCTTCATGATGGCTTTTTTTATTGTGTTACTCAAAAGAGTAATATTAATAACATGTGTTTTACTGATTTCTGTCTATCAAGGAACCTCTAGGCCGTAAGTGTTAGAACCTTTTTTTTTTGTTAAATATAATCTGTCTTCATTTGTATATCCTTTCATGTGTGTTTGTATGCATGCTCTTATCTCAGAGTAACTATCATTAGTTTCACACATTAAAAAGGGGGTTATTAATCACAAGCACTTTCTCTTTGCAGAATTTTCATGGTGACATTTCCAGGTGTTATAAGGTCAGGCTCGGAGGCTAAACTATGTGTAAGCCTTCTAAAACCAGAAGAAAATCTGCAGCTTACTATTTCGCTGGTTTACTCTAACCAGAAGAGAACACTTCTACAGGAGAGAACTGAGAAGGAATTCCACCGCTGCCTTGACTTTCAGGCCTGCTATTACATTTATATTATTCATTGAATTATCTACTGGGGTTGTTTAAAACAACATATCCATTTACAAACTGCATTTGTAAATATTGTAGATATAGAAGAAATTCGAGCATTCTATGCATGCAACACCATGAATTCCAGAAATAATTTTGTCATTTGTAATATTGTTATGAAAAAATATTGTCTATCGAGACTGGCAAAACAATAATTAAAATTTATTTTCAAGTTAAATATTTTAATATCAAATATATTAATATAAACTTGCTCTCTTAAGAGATGATACTGATTTGTAATACAACTGCATGTGTTCAACAGGCTCCTGAGTCTGATTCAGTGCAGGAGATCCAAGTGGAAGCTCAAGGGAAAAACACTCAAATGATTGAAAAGAGAAAAGTAAAATTCATGTCATATAATCCACTTACAATAATTCAAACAGATAAACAAATCTACAATCCTGGACAAACTGGTATTTTTGCTTTATATTCAGCCTCATTGCACTCTGATCACAGTCTGTTTTCATGCTTTACTGGCCTTAATGTTTTACGTCTTCCTCAATTTTACAGTTCAGTTCAGGATTTTCACAGTGGACCTAAATTTTAAACCAGTTGATGAAACAGTAGGTTGCAATTTTTAAGTTTTTAATTGTGGGTCAATATGGCATGATATTGGTTAAATGTTTAGCTGACTTTATTGGTGATGTTTGCATATCAATGTGTGCACAAATATACCTGAAATGCACTTTCAGACTTGGACCTCAGAGTAAACAGCCGTGGGTTAAAATTCAATTTCTGATCAATGAGTGTTATGCAAACCAGGCCTAATGTTATGCGTTTTCATCCACAGTACAAACTCATAACAGTGCAGGTAAACTTCATTTTTTGTTTTCCCCCTTTCACAGACACATTTTCCTGCATAAATGCTCCTGTTATTGCCATGTTGTTTGTCTTCAATGCCTTATCATATAAGCAGGACAATCGAATGAACAGAATCAATCAGTGGATTAATGCCACATCAACCCATGGCAAGATTCTGCAACTTTCCCATACGCTGAATCCAGAGGCACCTGTTGGTTCATATGAGCTTTTTGTAAAGACTAGCAAACAAACAATTACAAAAAAAATTATTGTTAAGGAGTATGGTGAGTATTAGCTTACTTTCACAGTATGCTCTTTAAAATAAAGGTTCCCTTTTAGTCAGTCACTTTCGACATCACGTCATGACCGACAAATCGGGAATCTCACCAGAGAGACCAATCTACTTCGAGTGTAAAGTAAATGAGCCAATGCACATTGACATGCAATAATTGCATCTGCCACACCCTGCAGTGTGGGTATAAATAGGCAGCAGGTGCAACTTAATCAATTTTCTGAGGGAGATTCCATTCTCTCCAGGGATGATGAATCGGCTGCGTTGCCTCCCTCGGGAATGGTAGCATTGTCTGAATCAGACCCAGAGATGACAGCTATGCTTTTCCGGGCCGCCGAGAGGGCGGGCTCATGTGGAAACCTAAACCATGGTTTGTAGCGATTGACCTGAAGGATGCGTACTTTCGTGTCTTGATTCTCCCTCAACACAGGCCGTTTGTGCGCTTTGCGTTCGAGGGTCGAACATATCATTACAAGGTCCTGCCCTTCAGGCTGTCCCTGTCTCCCTGCGTCTTCACAAAAGTAGTGGAGGAGGCCCTTGTTCTCATGAGAGAACTCTGCGTTCTCATTCTCAACTATCCTGACGACTGGCTCATACTGGCACAGTCACGGGATCAGTTATGTGAACACAGAGATCTGGTGCTCAGTCACCTCAGCCAGTTGGGTGTTTGGGTCCAAATATCATATGCATTGGCTTGTTTAGTTTACATTCAAAGTAGATTGGCCTCTCTGGCGAGATTCCGAATTCGTCGGTCACGATATGACGGCTCTGTTACCTCCTTCAGGGAACGAGGGTTACACAAGTAACAAAGATGTTCCATAAAGGGGGTTTTCACAATGCTCCCATAGAACAAGGGTCCTGAAACAGCAGACCGTTTGGTGTCAACCCTCGATTACAATGCTATAGCACCATTGTATTGTTTCCACAGTTTAAAGTTCACAGTGTGGCAAAACAGAGAAACTGTACACACTACAATCGCTTCAGGGGAATAGAGCCTTTGTTTTTTGGTTTATTACTCTGAATCAGTTGTATTGGCTTTTTTTCTTTGCTAAAATGGCTAACATCACAACTTCCTTTGTGGTTCAGTTCTACCGAAATTCAAAGTGAAATTATACAAGCCAAAGACAGTGAGAGCGAATGAAGAGGAGTAAAGCTGGGGGTATGTGGGAGGTGAGGTGATTTGAACATAAAATATGAACACGTATGTTAAGCAGGAAGATCAGTTAATATACAGTATGTCTTCAACAGATACACCCATGGACATCCTGTACAAGGTAGTGTGAAGATGGGACTCTGCAAAACCATTCCATTTTATGCCCCTCAGTATCAAACTCCACTCTGTGTTAATAGGTCAGCAGTAGTAAGTATGACTAAATGTGTTTTTTTTTTATTAATAACTACTAGCAATTATTTCACAATTATTTTTTTTCCTAGCTGAATGAGACTGGCTGTGTCTCTGAGATGTTTCCCATGTCAGTCTTTATTAAAAGATCGGAGATGTATTACAGGGAACAGTCTTTTGATTTTACTGCATCAGTAACTGAGGAGGGGACAGGTGTGTGTGCTGTAACAGACATGAAAACAAAATAGCTCAGTCACTGATAAATCAAAATACAATTGTGCATACTTGATTGGTTGTTCCTACGATTTCACCATGTTTTGTTTTCCAGACATCTCAATGGAAAGGACTGAAAATGTGATTTTGACCTATGCTATTGGTAGCATCAAATTGATTAACCTGCCGGAGTTCTTTGAAAAAGGATCAGTCATACAAGCAAAGGTGCACTGTTCAATTGAATTTTAATTGCATACATTATTATTTGCAAATATTATTAATTGCATTACAGTGTTAATTGCATTTTATTAGAATAAATAAAATATATGATTAAAATAAAATATTAATTAATTTAATAAAAATAGGTGGTTGTTATGTTAATAAAATTTATCTTTGCCTACTGTTTATCCTTGATGAGGTTCTGTTTTTCCACCAGGTTAAAGTTGAGTTCTCCAAAGGAACCCCATTTCCTTACTTTAAAGTTGTTGTTCAACATGCCCTGTCTCAGTCTCAAGAACTTACCACAGACATCAATGGGTTGGCCCATTTCACAATTGATACGTCCCTTGCGATAAGTACATCTATTTATGTATCGGTGAGCTTATCATTTGTATGTGTGTGTATGTTAGCAGATGCTTTCCATTCAAAACAATGTATAATAGATGAATTAAAGCATAGTACTGCTGAAATAAATGCTTCACTCACGGTTGCAGTGGTGATATTTATTCACCAGTGCAAATCCTTAAGCGTTCAGTTATTTCTGCATTTATTTTAGTCAGTTGCAGCTGGTTTTTCTGACCGTGTGTTTTATTGATCTGCTCCTGACAGGCATATGCTTCATCAAACAATCAGTTTAGTACTCCATACCATTTTGATTCTGCACACAAAACTCTGCAATTAAAACCCAAAGAAAGCCCAGCAAAAGTGAGTCAGCTGGTTATAAATGCTCTAGAGGAACCGCTGAAATGCGAGGAGGAGATCTCATTAACCGTGCAGTACACTATTGCTGGAGAGACTGTTGAAAGTGGTTATGTTACCATAGTCTACCTGGTGGGTGCAGGAATTAAGATGAACACTGCACATTTTTTCGTTCAGCTATTTTATTCACTGGGATTTTTCTTTTTTTCAGGTTTCATCTAGAGAAGAGATAGTACACCATGGCTATGAAAATGTTAAGGTGAAAGGCTCTGATGGAGTAGTGGAGGGAGAAGTGATGTTTAAAGTCCCTGTTCGTGCCCGGATGGCTCCTAAGATGGAGTTTCTCATATACTGTGTGCCGCCCAGTGAAACTGTACTAGCTGCTTCCAGAACATTTCACATTGAGAAATGTTTTGAAAACAAGGTGTGCTGGCTGAGTCTATTACAATTACAATGGTGATTGCATGTATGTAAAGATAATGTACAATCACTGAGTATATTTTGTATAATGACGAGCTGACTGTACATTATCCCACTTATTACATGGCTACTCACTAAATTAATATATGTGTGGGATGAAATGTTGAAATACTTCTGTAATTTATCTATATATTATTGTTTTTATTGTAAAAAATAGTCCATTATAATCTACAAAATAATCAGCCTAATGACAAGATGTTACAGTAGTAATAAGTTATAATTAGTTATAGTATGTAGTAATGATTGTTTGAAATACTTTGATTTTGTTTTAAAATTAAAGATTGGACCACTGTGTGTCACAGGTGTCACTGCGGTTTTCTCCGACTACAGCTGTTCCTGGTGAAGAAAACACTCTCCAGATCTCAGCTCAGCCTGGTTCACTGTGTGGCCTCAGTGCTGTAGATCAGAGCGTCCGGATTCTAGAGTCCGGAAAACATCTAGATGCTGAACAAGTAATTTAAGTTTCAGACCTGTCTTCAGTTTTGACACTTTTCACAATGAAATAACAAAATCACAGTATTTCTGCCATCCTTCTGCAGGTTTTTAAGCTGTTGCCAATCAGGCTTTTTCCAATTGACATTGAAGATGAAGAGGATTGCTTTAATGTTAGATCCATAAGAAATCCTCGGTATCTCCCTCCTTCACCTCCCTATAGATCATATAGACGGTTCTCCCCTTACTATTACCCTTCAGAGAGGACAGCAGATGCTGTCTATAATACATTCAGGGTAAGTGTTTAAAATCTATTGGGTTTAAGGAATGTGTGTGATTTGAAAAGTTTATTGTGATTAATGTTTGGGTCAAAAAGAAAATGTGCAGTTAGATGCAGCTAAAATACTTTTTTAGTAACAGACTCTGTCTCTAATCTTTTTACATTGTCATCTGGATAAGAACATGGGGTTGAAGGTGGCAACAAATTTGATTATTAGAATGCCGTCTTGTATTAAAGTCAAAGATGTAGTTTATCACAGAACGGAAATGTGCAGTGGTAAGACATCTGTTTATTTAAGAGTGAAAAATTTAAGGGGGTCTGAATACTTTCCGTACCCACTGTCTGTACTGTATATATACACCATGGACATGTTCTAAAAATAAACTGTAATAATAAATGTTCTGTTGAATTCCAGGCTATGGTTTTATGGATTGTGGTTGCCCTCAAGCATATCCAGATGCCAAGCCAGGAGTTGTAGGTATGCCGGGTCCACCAGGTCCAATGGGTCCATTAGGTCCATTGAGTCCATTGGGTCCAATGGGTCGAGGAGGTTCAGCTGGAGGAGCTGGAGTTGTAGAAGGTCAGGAATATGATTTCTCCCTGTTTATATATATTTAAAATAAAATTCCTATCTGAGAAGCATGACCAATGTGAATCTCAAAATGGCACAAAACAATTACTAAAACTGCGAAATGGTGCATTTTCAAATGTATGCATATTTGATACATGGATTGCTTCTGACTGCACTGTGGCACCATATAGCCTAGCAGTTGTGTACAGGACACCCTTAGCATCTCAGGTTCAAAATGAACACTTATCAAGCACCAAACACTACTAAAAATCACTTTTGGCTAGTATATGAAACAGTTTTACTCACCAGTTGGGGCAATTGTGAAATTGCAAGGGCATCATTTTAATTACATATATATATATTCTGATGTGCTGCATGCTGTTTTAATTTACACACAAGCAGCTCATGGTCCAGAGTTTTCAATGTCACAGAGCTTTTTACTTTGAGATCGTTCTGAGGTTAAATACAGATTTTAAACCATAGCAAGAAATAGTCTAATATCTATGATACTGTTTTTGAAATAAAATCTTTGCATAGCTATGACAGGAAACACAGGCATCTAACAGTTATTCTTAAAAAAAAAAAAGCATATACATAAACCCAAATAAGAAATAAAAGTCATCGTATAAACGTGTCCTATTCTGTGTCCTAAACTCCTGAAACATTGGTGTCTCATATTTTAGAGCAGTCAATGCAATTTGGGAAAGAAATCAATTAAATCTGTATGTGGGGGTGTGTGTGAAAAAAATTCAGATGTAACCCCCTTTGTAATCTTTAACATTTTCATGAGTAACTGTAATTTAATTACACATTTTTCTCAGTAACTGTAACTGATTACGTAATTCCGTTACACGTAACTAGTTTCTCCCCAACACTATATATATATATATATATATATATATATATATATAACCATCATAATACATATTGAGTGGATTAAAACGTGTCCTGTGTGACAGTGTCACTATATACAGTATATTCAGCATTTTTAAATATAAAGCTTAATCAACTATTTAAAATAGTATTTTTATAATTATTTGAATAATTAAATAAATTATAGACAAAGCAGAATCCCAGTAAAATACATTCATCTGAAATGTACTTTTGGTCTATGATTTACATGCATTATATGAATATTTACTTGCCCAAATTTTAATTGAAGATATGTCATAATAGCAACACTATTGTAAGGGAAACAGGTCAATTTAGCTCAAACGAACAAGCCATATAACACATGTTCTGTGAAGACCAGAGGTTAAGAGGTCTCTCATAAGGAATCTCAGTCTGTTTTTTGTCTTCTAGGTGGGGGGAACGTCAATCCAAAGAGCTCGTGATCGTGATTACTATCACTGTGACACACATGACATGTGATGGTCAAGCTGTGCATCTCTTTGACCATTAATCTTGCTTACTTGCCCCAAAATTGACAATCTCCTTGGAATTGTCAATAAGTGTTCTTTTGTTTAAATGCTGTGAGCTACTCAAAGCTGCTAGTTGGTGGACTTGCTGCAGGCTTGTGGTGCCAGGATCTGATTTACGAACATCCTGTGTCTTGGGCCTTTCTGTGGAATTTGGCTCCTCGTGTTTCAACCATGTTCTTGATCGAATCTTAAATTGTCTGATTCGATCTGATACCCTACAACTATGAATGCAAAGTGAATGACCTAGCCTATAAGTTATTAGCCTATAAGTTAAGCTATAATAATAACTTTTTTTTTTTTTTTAAACTACCCCTCACAGAAAACTACTGACAAAATGTGCAATTAGTATTAATTTTGCAAAAATAAAATACTCGATGGCTCGAATATTCATCTCATGAGATACACTAGCTTAAAGATAGGGTTAATACACAAGTTATTTCAAAATTAGTCTATTTTGGGAGTAAAAAAGGGCAAATTAAAAAACAAACAAATTGAAAACGAATAGATGTAGAGAGTAGGCTATTGTAACATGTAAGCCAAGACAAGGAGGAGTGAGAATCCAAATGCAAGCACAGGGGTTTATTAAACACAAAAAACAAATAATCCAATCCACGAACCAGGGTACAATCCACATAGGAGGAGTCAGGAACATAAGCCACACAGAGAAGGCGAGCGTGTAAATCAGAAACACACGTACAGGAAGCAATGACCGAGAAATCACAACTGAAGCACAGACCTTATATACACACAGACTTAACAAGCTAATGATACACAGGTGGAAGTAATCACACAATAAGTCCAGGCAAAGGTTTATGGGAAATGTAGTCTGTGACGGGGTCCATGTAATGGAGGAACTGGAGACTGAGGCAGAGCCGGCGGAGCAGGGAGCCAGGGCAGAGCCGGCAGAGCAGGGAGCCAGGGGGGAGCAGAAGACCACCAGAGCAGAGCTGAAGACCACCAAGGGGGAGCAGGCGGGGCTGAAGAGCACCAGGGCAGAGCCGGCAGGGCAGAGAGCCAGGGCGGAGCCAGCAAAACAGGCGGAACTGAGGACCACCAAGGCGTAGCAGAAGACCACCAGAACAGAGCAGAAGACCACCACAGCGAAGCAGGCAAAGTAGATGACCACCAGAGCGAAGCAGAAGACCACCACAGCAGAGCAGATGGATGAGGAAACCAGGGTTGAGACCTCGGAGGAACTGAAACGTAGGAAACAGGCAGTTTAATTATGGCCCCAAATACCGAGGCAGAAGGAACCATGAGTTCATTGATAATCTCCTCGGCTGTGATAGACAGGACTGAATGTTCATTAACGACCTCCATAGCCATAACGGGACAGGCAGAGAGTTCACATACAGCATCCATAGCCTTGACAGGACAGGCAGAGAGTTCACATAAGGCCTCCATAGCCGTGACTTCACATATGGCCTCCATAGCCGTGACAGGACAGGCAGAGTGTTCATAAAAAGTCTCCTTGGCAGTGATATGGTAGACAGAGGGTTCTGAAGTTGGCACTACTGCCATGAGAGGAGCTGAAGCTGACACTGCAGCCTTGGGAGGTTCTGCAGCATAAGCTGCCACCTCGGGAGAAGCTGGAGCAGACTCATAGTCTGGAGCAGGCTCTGGAGCGGATTCAAGGACTGGAGTGGGCTCTGGATCAGGCTCAGACTGGAACGAGCTCTGGGGAATAGCAGAGCAGTGTGTAGCCCAAACACACACAATAACCATTGCCGTAACAGGGAGTACATAAGACAGCGGGACCACCTCGGAGAACCCCAGGCTTGACATTACCGCAGAGATGCCAGCTGCTCGCACTGAAGTCAGTGGAGTGTCCTCCAAACTAGAAGACAGTCTCAAACGCCTAGGGCCCACCTTAATGACTTCATTCGCAACATTCATGACAACCGGGAATACTGACATGGCGTCCATGATGGCTGAAGACTCTGGCGTAGCACCCTTGATGGTTGGAGACTCTAGTTCAAGCATACCTTGTCCATGCCAGTCAAATGTGCTAGCTCAACAAAGTTTGTCACGTAGTCCTTGATGGGCCGATCTCCTTGATGGAGACATATAATTTGTGCTGCTGGATTCATAATTGGTCGGTCATTCTGTAACATGTAAGCCAGGACAAGGAGGAGCGAGAATCCAAATACAAGAACAGGGGTTTATTAAACAAAAAAAACTAATAATCCAATCCACGAACCAGGGTACAATCCACATAGAGGAGTCAGGAACATATTCCACAAGGAGAAGGCGAGAGTGTAAACCAGAAACACACGTACAGGAAGCAACGACCGACAAACCACAACTGAAGCACAGACCTTATATACACACAGACTTAGCAAGCTAATGACACACAGGTGGAAGTAATCACACAACAATAAGTCCAGGCAAAGGTTTATGGGAAATGTAGTCTGTGACGGAATGGCAAAGGAGTAGTAAGGAGTGCCCTCCAGTGGAGCTCATGGGCACTCCAGCTGGTGATCGTGACAGCTATAGAGTATAAATGCCAGTAAGAAGGAAAGCTAACCGACAGTTTAGATACACTAGCTGGGTTTGCAGTTAATGCTCCAAACCATCTTCCCAAAATTTTAATGAGAATAGTATAGAAATGAATAAAAACGTGAGATTCTCCCTGCGGTTGTCCACATTTAAAAAGCAAAAATTAAGACATTCATAAATTAATAAATACTTACAGTACATAATGGAGTGATTCAGGTGACAAAGCATCTCATTACTGATTTTCTGGAGTTCAGTGATCCAACTACACAGACTGTCAACACACTCTCAACGGGTAAATGATTTAATTCTTAAAATTTAAATACAAATTTAACTTTAAAATTGTAACTGGTTTCCAAACAAACATGTTCTTATCTCTTTTTTTTTTTTTTTTTTTTTTTTTGGTCAATGGTCAATTTCATGGATCTGCAACATCCCAGGCACAGGAACTGAGAACACACCTCTCATTCCTGAAGAAACCATTCGCACATTCTTCCCAGAAACTTGGATCTGGGAACTTGTTGAGACGGGGTGAGTGAATGATGAGTTAAAAGTCTGAAGGTGCTGCCCACCAACTTAAAATATTTTTGGTACTCGATTGGTAAATGTCATGTTAATAAATGCAAATTTCTCTTCAGGGACTCTGGATCAGCTCAGGTTCCTGTTACAGTTCCTGACACTATCACCTCATGGGAGACGGAGGCCTTCTGTCTGTCCTCCAAAGGTCTGGGTCTGGCTCCTTCTGCTCAGCTGATAGTTTTCCAGCCCTTCTTCCTGGAACTCTCTCTGCCTTACTCCATCATCCGTGGGGAGATCTTTGAGCTGAAGGCCACTGTCTTCAACTATCTGTTCAAGTGCATTATGGTAAGACTTCAGATTCAGGCCATGTCCACACGTACATGGGTATTTTTATAAACAGAGCTTTTCCTTGCTGCGTTTGCGTGTGGACGAACGGCCAAACCACGTAGAAAAAGCTGCGGTTTTAAAAATAACCACGTTCGTGTGGACAGGGCCTCAGTCTTATCCAATCATATCAAATATGGCACTAATCAGCTGGTCAATAGGGGGCGCCGCTTCTATTAATTTAGCCAGAGAAGAAGCCTACTTCAACATGTTAAAACTAAGTTAAATATATTGCAAAAAAATAATGAAATTGCATTATTTAGTCATACTATTCGACAGGTTGTCTCATAAAGAGACACTATTAAAAATCAAAAATCAAAACTGTATTTCGATTATTTTGTGTGTGTGGCGCAGATTATCCGCAGCGCCCGCGGATATAACCGCCATCCGCGCATCACTAGTGTGTGGCATGCCGGACAAATGGTGTCTATTAGGTCTGTGAACTTTTGAAATGCACATCACTTGAGGCTGAGTTCTAATTGGCTTGTTTCAGATTGTCCGCTCTGCGCCCCAGACCCTCCCACTTTTGATTTTAGCGATCATTCAGTTATGTCTGACAACTTGACAAATATATTGTCAATACCATTAAAATTAAGATTAAAAAAAAGTAATGGTCTATAAGTAATTAGGAGATTACAGATTTTGCATACTTATTATATTGGGCTTTTTTAAACTTTATGAAAATATATTGAATTTATATGCATTTTTTTCTACAAGTCAGTTTATTGAACTACACTGAACAAAATTATAAACGCAACACTTTTGTTTTTTCATGAGCTGAACTCAAAGATCTAAGACTTTTTCTATGTACACAAAAGGCCTATTTCTCTCAAATATTGTTCACAAATCTGTCTAAATCTGTGTTAGTGAGCACTTCTCCTTTGCCGAGATAATCCATCCACCTCACAGGTGTGGCATATCAAGATGCTGATTAGACAGCATGATTATTGCACAGGTGTGCCTTAGGCTGGCCACAATAAAAGGCCACTCTAAAATGTGCAGTTTTACTGTATTGGGGGGTCCGGGGGGGTCCGAAAACCAGTCAGTATCTTGTGTGACCACCATTTGCCTCACGCAGTGCAACACATCTCCTTCGCATAGAGTTGATCAGGTTGTTGATTGTGGCCTGTGGAATGTTGGTCCACTCCTCTTGAATGGCTGTGCGAAGTTGCTGGATATTGGCAGGAACTGGAACACGCTGTCGTATACGCCGATCCAGAGCATCCCAAACATGCTCAATGGGTGACATGTCCTTTGCCCACCCAAGTCGGTTACGACGACGAACTGCAGTCAGATCGAGACCCTGATGAGGACGACGAGCATGCAGATGAGTTTCCCTGAGACGGTTTCTGACAGTTTGTGCCGAAATTCTTTGGTTATGCAAACCGATTGTTGCAGCAGGTGGCTGGTCTCAGATGATCTTGGAGGTGAAGATGCTGGATGTGGAGTTCCTGGGCTGGTGTGGTTACACGTGGTCTGCCGTTGTGAGGCCGGTTGGATGTACTGCCAAATTCTCTGAAACGCCTTTGGAGACAGCTTATGGTAGAGAAATGAACATTCAATTCACGGGCAACAGCTCTGGTGAACATTCCTGCAGTCAGCATGCCAATTGCACGCTCCCTCAAAACTTGCGACATCTGTGGCATTGTGCTGTGTGATAAAACTGCACATTTTAGAGTGGCCTTTTATTGTGGCCAGCCTAAGGCACACCTGTGCAATAATCATGCTGTCTAATCAGCATCTTGATATGCCACACCTGTGAGGTGGATGGATTATCTTGGCAAAGGAGAAGTGCTCACTAACCCAGATTTAGACAGATTTGTGAACAATATTTGTGTACATAGAAAAAGTCTTAGATCTTTGAGTTCAGCTCATGAAAAATGGGGGCAAAAACAAAAGTGTTGCGTTTATAATTTTGTTCAGTGTATTTTCACAGCCTTTAAACTAAGATCTTAAAGATTTGCTATCCTGTGTCTCTCTCTTGTGGACAACATTAGTATTATGGGCTTCATCTCTGAATCACATTAATATAAATGGCTAATATTTTTTTTGAATGATTACAAATGTTTAATGATTACTTTACTGATAATAAGTTCACATTAAACTCAGATACACTGATTCGGTATCTTATTTTATGCTTTAACAGTTGAATTTTCAACTTCCATTTTTAAGCAGTAATGATTCATTATGGACCCTTTTCACAAGACTGTGATGACGCATTTAACAGTCACCAGCATTGTAAATCCTTGAAAGTTTTTTATATTTATATATATATTTTTTTATGTATGTACATTTATAACACTATACTTTGTATTATATCACCTTTGCATCAAATTACAAAAAAAACTAGTTAAGGCTAATAAGGTGTTTCTAATGCAGCATCTATAGGTGGGATGGTAAATTTGACATCGTTCTCTCTTCTAACTGCCATTATCAGTCTCTCTCTACATTTTTTTTCTTTTTTTTTTTGAAAGTCGTGAAAACACTATCGTGGTTTGTGGTGTTTTTCTTTTGCTATTTGAGCAAATGCAAATGCAAAAAATATATTTGTGGTACTCCTATTCACTGCTCTTTAAGTGAACCCAAATATGACGGCTTCCACTGCTAAGAAACCCGGAAATGTGAAAAGGGTCCATTATGTCACTTGTTAAATGGTTATTTAACAATTTCATTCAGTCTTGCATTAGCGTTGTGATTCAGTTTGTTTGCGCCCTCCGAAATTTTTTTAGCACTAGCTGCCACTGCCACTAATCATATGTGTTTGACTCACAGATTAAAGTGACTCCAGCTCCTTCCTCAGACTACACTCTCGAAGCCTCCTCTGATGATCAGTATTCATCCTGTCTGTGTGCTAATGGAAGAAAAACCTTTAAATGGATCCTCACTCCTGCTGTTCTCGGTGAGTTTTCCAGTCTGAATCATTGTTTCTCAGTGTTTGTGTCTGTTGTATCTTCACATACATGTCTTGTGTTGTAGGAGTCTTGAATATTACAGTCAGTGCAGAGGCAGAGGCGTCCCAGACTGTGTGTGACAATGAGATTGTGAGCGTGCCAGAGAGAGGACGCATTGACACGGTCACACAAAGCTTGCGTGTAAACGTGGGTAAAACGTATTATAAACGTATTGCAAATACAATGCAAGTTATATTATCTAAAACTCTTCCTTTACATTGCAGTTAAAGACCAAAAAAAGCTAAATTGTGCTAACATTAACCTGTGTTCCTCAGGCTGAAGGAATTGAAAAGACTAACAGCCACAGCTGGCTGCTTTGTCCCAAAGGTAATGTTTGTGAACTTTTATGCCACATACAATGTTTCAAAAAGATCATTTTAAATCTGCTTCCAACTTTATGAATTGCTCTTGTGGCTTCATCTACAGGGCAAAACCTCTTGGAGGAAGTGGATCTAGCATTTCCCAAAAATATGATAGAGGGATCAGGAAAAGCTGCTCTTTCAGTGATTGGTGAAGAAAAAAAGCCATACCTTAAAATCAATACCGTCTTGTAAATATTTTTGATGTAGAAATTTACAATCAAATGTCCTCTTGCAGGAGACATATTGGGTCGTGCAATGAGGAATCTTGACAGATTATTACAGATGCCGTATGGCTGTGGAGAACAAAACATTGCTGTTCTTTCTCCCAATATTTACATTCTGCAGTATCTGGAAAACACAGAGCAGCTCACCTCAGCCATCCGAGAGAGAGCCACCAGCTTCCTTAAGAGCGGTGAGATGCCATTCAGAATCATTTCATTCTGCTTAAAATGTTTTTTCAGTACATTTGAGGAAAACAATCTGAACCAAAATATTGAACAGGGTATCAAAAGCAACTCAACTATGAGAACTTGGATGGATCATATTCTACATTTAGAAAGGGAGAAGGAAATACATGGTATGAACTGTTTTAACCTCACAAATTAACCATTGCACAAAACCCAAATGTCCAGCAATGAATATTATTTCAAAATATGGTAATAACATCTGAAAAAAACAATTACAAATCTCCAGATGAGTCTGAATAAATGTATTAAATTGAATTCAATTAACAGGCTGACCGCATTTGTGCTGAGGACTTTCGGGAAAGCACAGCGTTACATCTTTATTGACCCCCAAAAAATTCAGAATTCAAAGCAATGGCTGATACGCCACCAAAGACCAGATGGTTTATATGAGAGCAGGGGAAAACTCTTCAATAACAGAATGAAGGTAAAAAATATATATTACAAAGTATATAAGAAATGTTTGTTTATGTTCAATATAAATCAATGAACATTAGTTTTCTGTGAAAAAAAAATCCTAATCAGTTTACCACTACAAATATCTAAACATTCTTAAAACAATATATTTATTTAAGATACAAATTGTTAATATAAGTTGTTTTCAAAGAATATGTTTTTAATGAAGAGTATTTATTCATTCTTATTCCATAGTATAAAGCAGAACAAAACAGTATGAAAATAATACAGAAAAATAAAATATATTGTCTAAAGCAATTTTGCTTCTCAAGTTCATTTGTCTTGTTACAAAAAGCCAAAATTGCTTATTTAAAAATGTACATTTTCATAATAGATGCCTTTATTTGCTATCTGTGTATTTTAGGGGGGTGTAAGTGATGGTGTGACCATCACTGCCTATATAACTGCATCCCTACTCGAGCCGAACACATCAGTTATGGTCAGTACGGTCTACATGTTGTCAAGCACAAACTGTACTATTTTATAAGGCTTTAATATTTGTCTTTATTTCTGTTTCTCCTTCATTCCAGGGTGGAGTGAATGATAATGTGACCATGACTGCCTACATTACTGCATCACTGCTTGAACTGGAAACTCCAGTCACAGTAAGTTAATCTGGTAAAGTAAAGTAAGGAAACACAGTATAATCTCATAGAAAAATAATGCTCACAGCGGCTGTTTCTCTGTTTCTCAGGATCCTGTCGTCACTAAAGGTTTATCATGCTTGAAGTCTGTCATTAAGGATGTCAAAAACACTTACACCACTGCTCTGCTCGCCTACACTTTCAGTCTGGCTAAAGACAAAGCAACTCGAGACTATCTTTTAAAAAAGCTAATGGGCATTGGGATTTCAGAAGGTAAGAGCTCTGTAATAAGTTGTGCTTGTCACACTTTGAAGTGTAAATCTAATTTATAATGGTTCCCAAATCTTTTTTTAAAGGGTCTCGTCTCCACTGGTCTCAGTCTGGATCTGCTGACTCTGATTCTCTGGCAGTGGAGATCAGCTCATATGTGCTGCTAGCTGCTCTCACTGCAGATTCACTCACTTCAGCTGATCTGGGCTTTGCTAACAGGATTGTCAGCTGGCTTGTGAAGCAGCAGAATGCCTATGGAGGATTCTCCTCCACACAGGTGACTCAAACTACTCAAATCAAACACATGATTGCTGAATAATGGGTAAAAGTCACATTACTGAACACATTTGTTTCTCAGGACACAGTGGTGGCTCTTCAGGCTCTGTCTTTGTACGCCACCAAAGTGTTCAGCTCTGATGGCTCCAGCACAGTGACTGTACAGTCAGCAGGAGACACTCACCACTTTGATGTCAATCAGGACAACAAGTTACTGTACCAGGAGAAGCAGCTGCAGAACGTTCCAGCCAAATACAGCATTGAAGCGAAGGGCTCAGCCTGTGTGTCTGTGCAGGTCTGTGAAGTGCAGCAAAACAAATTAAAACCACATTATGATGATAGCTTAAAGAGATGTCCTAATGTTCTAATCCTAATGTCCTAATGTGACTCTCTTCTAGATGTCTCTTTTCTACAATATCCCCACTCCCAAGGATTCTAAGGCATTACAAATCTTTGCTAGGACTGTGGGACTGTGTCAGAGCGGAACAGGACAAATTCTGGATGTCGTATTAGATATTATGTAAGAGCAGATTCTGATTTACACCTTCAGTGTTAAGATTTAATTCTTTACTTGATTATTGCAAATATTCTATATTTTTATGCTTTTTGTTATCCGTTCAGGTATACTGGGACACAAGACAGTTCTAACATGGTCATTGTAGATATGAAACTCTTATCTGGTTTCAAACTAGAGCCCTCTTCCCTGGATGCGGTAAGGCCATTTAAGTCAGCATCCATGACAGTATATGCATTTCCCCAAATTTTTACAAATATTTTAAGTTTGTGCTGTTTTTTCACAGTTAAAGAAAGCAGTACATCGTGCTGAATACAACAACGACCACATGATCATGTATCTTGAAGAGGTGGAAATGATAACGTGTGGTTTATAATGAAAACCAGTGTGATTAAAATAACTATCAAATCTGTTTTAAAACTTAATGGCACTGATTAATCTAACATAAGTTATTATGAATATGTGTTTTATATATTTAACAGGTTCAGAAGAACATGCTCTTCCGCCAAACACTACGTATTAAACAAATCTTCTCAGTTAAAAACCTCAAGCCATCGGTTGTAAAAGTCTACGATTATTACCAGACCAGTAAGTCTAAATTACTCAGCACTTATTTATACACATTTAAGTCTTATTAAGCTTTTTTAATCTTGTTTGCAGGTGAGCGGTCTGAAGCAGAATACTTTAATCACTGTGCCTAAAGAGTGACGCAGCAGAAGAGACAACAGATGTCTTCACACCAATTCAGTATATAACTCTCCGCTATTATATTGGATTGGCATAAATAGTTATGCAGCTGAAAGCTTGAATTTTCTTATTGTCTTGTAGGTTCCCAGTTATTTTATACATGTTTAGGTCTCTTCATTTGTGTTTTATAATTATAAAGCACATAAAGATTGAGATGTATGTAAGCTTTTGCTCATATAGGCTTTATTATTTTAGAGAAATATTATGCTTGTTAGTCGTTAACATTCAAAAACACTTTATCTTTATAACAAATATAATTGTTTTGATTGCTGTTTACCTATTCTCTATTACCGTTATGAATAGATTACTCTATATTCGTGAAAAGAGCAAACAAAGATTGAAAAAAGTTCAGTAAATTTGCCAAGTACTCTTAAGTGTTCTTTTAGATGATATCAAATATCAAGATCTACACAGCATCACTCAATAAAATAAATATGAAATTAACATCTTTGTCCTGACATTATTTAATATTCTCATAATATATCAAATTATATAATAATATTATATAATGATGCTTGTAGTAAGGCCATTCAGCAGTAAATTTCTAAAAGTTTTAAGATAAATACGAAAAAGTCCATATGTCCACATCGGTGTTATTTTAGTATTATTTTTTTACTTTTAGTTTTTCATCTAATATTTATATTTTATTTTAGCTTTATTTAAGTTACTGAAAACGATTTAAAATAGTTTCTGGTCCGGACTGACAATTGTATTTTATTCCATACTATGAAGGATCAGCAACTGTTTGGTTGCCCACATTATTCAAAATATCTGATCATAGGTACCCACATTCTTATAAAATTATATAGAAAAAGATAAAAGATTAAATAAATAATAAATAAAAGCATTATCTGCCAAATGAAGGTCATGTAGTGCAATGAGGAAGCTGTTAAGGTCAGTACGTCTCTTCAAGGGGTCATGACATGGATTTTTTTATTATTTTAATGTTCCTTGAGGTTTACTTTTAATGTTAATAAAGTTTTTTGCATAAAACAAAAAATATGTGGAAAAATTAATATTTATAACTCTCATTCTGACCTGTCTAAAACGACCCGTTTTAAGGGGCGTGTCCTTTAAGGCTTGTCAGTAATCACTGTTATGATTGGCTAACGTCATTGCATAGGAAACAGTATCAATGCCCACTATTGCATGTGAGTGTTTTGACAACATGATCAAAATAAAACGTAATTTCCAGACAAAGCATTATGAAATAATTTACTGTCAGATCTAGTACCGCTTCATCTTTCAACAAATGTTTCTTTGTGAACTCACCATGACACTGTGCCCTTTTTTACAAAACAAAATGCTCTGAACAATCCTCTGACATGATCCGGGATGCCATTAAAAATAAACTATCCACTTGTTCCTTACGCTGGGAACCTTCTGATATCTGTACAAAGACGCGAACAAGATGTTTAAACCAAACGTGTCAAAGCGAACGTTCTTTCACTCCATGTGTGCTACTGATGACATCAAGCGTGTAGACTGTGTCAGAAAGCAAACACGCATCTCTATACTGTATCCAGTGTAGACAAGATAGCGGCAATGATTGTAATTTCTATTTGCTTTTGACGTGATACTAAATGTGAGTGTCGTGTCGCGTCGCGTAATCAAGTGTCAATCATTAAAGGGGTCATATGATGTTGCTAAAAAAAACATTATTTGGTGTAATGCAATGTGTTTGTGCGGTTTAAGTTTCAAAAAACACATTATTTTCCACATACTGTACATTATTGTTGCTCCTCTACGCCCCGCCTTTCTGAAACGCGTCGATTTTTACAAAGCTCATCGGTCGGAAAAGCGAGGTGTGCTGTGATTGGCCAGCTATCCAGTGCGTTGTGATTGGCCGAATACCTCAAGCGTGTGACGGAAATGTTAAACCCATACCATACTGTGATGCCGTGTCCCGGCGCGATGAGACAAAAACATTAAAACCCATTACAAATGAGGCATTTGTTGCATCCAGTGGGGACATAATTACGGATTATAATGACTTATACTGTCTTTTTACGCGTTGCGTTGCGTATCGCGCCGCGTAAACATAAAACCATGTCTGCATTTGTGATCGGAGAAATGACAAACAACAAAAACTACTCTACACTGCTCAAAACTCGCGTTTGAATCGTCAGTGGGAAATTCTTTAAATATGAAAACGTACTTACAGGCTGTGAGTCAGAAGCACCAGACTGTCCTTGCAAAGTTGGAATTGCCCCGCTTTATAGAAACAACCTTTGTGCAGAGCATTGTGGGCAGGGATTGAAATAAACTTTTTCACTCACCAGCCAATTTGGCTACTAAATTTTTAAGTTACCATTCATAACTTCTATTAGCCAAAAAAGAAAAAAAAATGACAGAAATACACCAACAGTTTGAAGCTGTCTACACTGGGCGTGACAAAGCGACCGTTGCAAATTATTTTGTCAGTACTAGTGGTGTGCGATATTGACAAAAAATTATATCTCAATATTTTCTGTGATTTTATCGATAAAGATAATTAGAGGATATTTTGCTGAGTGTGATATTGTGCTGATATCTTAAGGACTACCATGGACAGCTGACTCCTACAGTTTTTGATAATCTTCATATTCTGTGTGGTCAGTTCACAGCTGTGATAGAAATTAATCTTTTCCAATAAGTTTAAATTGATTTTTAACTTTTATGGGCATTCTTACCTTTATACAGCCATTTTTTTCTAAAAGTGTACATCTTTTGAGTCAAATTCTTACATTTAATCAGTCAGTTATAATAATAATACATTTAGGCTGTTACTAAACAAATTAAATCAGTATCAATAAAATTAATCTTTAGGCGGGTTTTGTTTAGCTTTTGCAATAGACTTGATAATGTCATTATGTCTCACGAGTTAAGTCTTTGCGCTAAACCTGCGCAGATTTGGCCTGCATGAACTTACCCAAGAAATTAATGAGTGAACATAATTTACGAAAAGTAACCCGCCAAATTGGCTAGTGATTTGACAGCGTTGTTAATTTCAAACCCTGATTGTGGGCTACTCTCCTAGGTTCAGAAAGCAGTCCTCCGTAAAATGCGCTGCACACATCTGAAGGTTTGAGACTTTAGTCTTTGCAATTTTAGGGATCTTATCTATGCACGAACAGCTTGTAACACTCCAAATAGAAAGGACAAATTGAAATCGCATCATATGACCCCTTTAAAGATCTCTAATCTCAAAAGTGTTTATTCCCGTCGCCAGGGTGACGGTGTGGGCGGTGGTATTTGAAATTGAATCATATGACCCCTTTAAACGACTGGATGCCAGTGGGCGTGGCCTATGGTGAGAAAATGACTATTCGTCGATGTCTTGCTCTGGAGGCAGTGTTTATGCAAATGTCTGTTCCCCCATGACGTCACCATGCCCTCTCAGGTCCGAATGAGCCATTTTTGGAGCTTGATTAAATAAATGCTTTGTTTACAGTGAGGAGGAGGTTTAAGCTATAAAGACTTCTTATATGCCAAAAGATCAAGGCAAATTTGATTTCTCATGTCATCATGACCCCTTTCAAATATCAGATAATTTGACTATTTCATGACAAAGCAAGTCTAGTTCAGGATCATTCAGAAAAACAAGCATTTCTACCTCAAACTCATTCCATTGACTGAGCTAGAATCTGACATGTAGGACGCCTTGAACACCATTCTGAAACCACCATTTTGGGAAATTGACATATGAGTGGCTTGGCACTCTGCACTTTAAACTAGCAACTATTTAATATTGAATAATGACACATTTTGTCTTTATAAACTTTTTGGTAACTGTGTATCTACAGTTGCATAAGGTGCATGGTGAGCTGGTGCGATGCAAGCTTCTGAAGGCTGTACCTTTATGCAGGTGATCAGTGAGAAGTACAGTGCATTTTGTGAATCAGGCTGTTCTTTGAAGTCCTTCACACTTAGCGTCCTTCATTACCTAGCATACACAAGGCAATTTCATTTCAAATCAGGCATAAAAATTAATATTTTGTAAAATTTTGGACACATAAAACCTTCATTCATCTTCGGAACACAAATTAAGATATTTTGGATGAAATCCGAGAACTTTCTGACCCTGCATAGACAGCAAGGGTCCTACCACGGCCAAGGCCCAGAAATGTAGTAAGGACATCGTTTAAATTGCATGTCACATCATTGGTTCAACCATAATTTTATAAAGCTACAAGAATACTTTTTGTGCACAAAGAAGACAAAAATAACAACTTCTTTCAATGATTTCTTCTCTTCCGGGTCAGTCGTGAATAGCAGCGGACTGACCCGGAAAAGAAGAAATCGTTAAATAAAGTTGTTATTCTTAAGTTTTCTTGTAGCTTCATAAAATTACATTTAAACCACTGATGTCACATGGATTATTTTAATGATTTCCTTACTACGTTTTTGTGCCTTGACCTTGGCCTAGGTAGATCCCTTCCTGTCTATGCAGGGTCAGAAAGCTCTCGGATTTCATCAAAAATACCTTAATTTACGTTCCAAAGATGAAGGAAGGTTTAGTGGGTTTGGAACGACATGAGAGTTTTCATTTTTGGGTTAACTATCCCTTAAGGTCTAATTATTTGAAAGATTATTGCCTCTTTCATAGACAGCAGTGTATATTTTATAAACTGCCAAATGTTTGCTGATAGCACTTATGTGTGTTTAAATGTAATAAAAAAACAAACAAATATTGAAAAGAGTGAACAGTTGTGAAGTGTCTGTCTCAGGCTCAGCCCCAGCTAAAGTGCAAAAGCAGATTTGAAATTAGCGGTTTAATTTAGTGACATACTGAAAATTCTAATCACACCGGTGCAATTGTACGCTTTAAAGGGTTAATTATGAAAAGTAAAAATACATATTTTTGTCTTTTAGAAGCTGCATTCAAATAGCTCAAAAATCTGAGGGGCACGTGCCTCCTTGGCCTCCGTCTGTCTGCAGGAGACGACAAAAATCGTTGTCGTAAGTTGAACTTGATCTGTCCCACAACAAGCTCCAAGACTGTCATGAGGTGAGTTAGTCAGTTAATTTGAATATCTGCAGAGACGGGGTTGCAGTAATTTAATGTGCAATGTAGTTTTAGATGATTATTATTTAGATTAGACTTACAATTGAGGAATACAATAAGAAATTCTTCATAAAGAGGCAGATAAACACAGGAAATGCTCGTAATACAAAGTTTCAGGCATAGTTCAGGGCTGCATTGCCCAAAAGCATTGTAAGGCTAAGTAGATTGTAGACCCATTGTCATCAATTTAGGCTTCCGATGCTTTTGGGAAATGCAGCCCAGTTTTGTACAAGCTAGACAGGAAGGGATTAAGGAAAAAGAAAGCAATCCAGCATTCTGGATGGGGGTGGAAAGATCATTCCACCAGCCAGGAACGGTAAACGAAAAAGTTCTGGAAAGTGATTTTGATAATACCATGAGGCATTGCTTTCTTGTAGATCTCAGACTTCTGGAGGGGATGTAGATTCTCAAGAGTGCGTGGAAGTAGGAGGGTGCTGAGCCTGTGGCTGTTCTATAGGCAAGCATCAATGTCTTGAACTTGATGTGAGCTGCAAATGGTAGCCAGTGCAGGGAGTTAAATAGAGGTGTGATGTGGGCCCTTTTGGGCTCGTTGAAGACCAGTCATGCCGCTGCATTCTGAATCATTTGTAGAAGTTTGATTTGCATGATGGAAGTCAGGCCAGAAGAGCATTGCAGTAGTCCAGCCTAGAAATGACAAGGGCCTGGACAAGAAGTTGTGCAGCATGCCCCGTTAGAAAGGGCCTGATCTTTCTGATGTTGTGCAATGCAAACCTGCAAGATCGAGAATTTTTTTGCAATGTGGGCTTTGAAAGTCAGCTGGTCATCGAAGATTACACCAAGATTTCTGACCAAACTTGATGGGGTAATTTTTGATGAAGCCAGCTAGATGGTGAAATTATGCTGTAGAGATGGAGTGGCAGGGAAGACAAGAAGCTCTGTCTTTGCCAGGTTGAGCTGTAGGTGATGATCTTTCATCCATGCTGAGATGTCTGCCAGGCAGCCTAAAATCTATGCAGCTACAGTTGGATCATCTGGTTGAAATGAAAGATTGAGCTGTGTGTCATCAGCATAGCAATGGTAGGAGAAACTATGTGCCTGTATGATGGGTCCCAGTGATGTAGTGTATATGGAGAAGAGGAGGGGTCCAAGAACTGATCCCTGAGGAACCCCAGTGACCAGTTGATGTGCTTTGGATACCTCACCTCCCCAGGCCACCCTGAAAGACCTACCAGTGAGATAGAATTCAAACCAGCGAAGTGGAATCCCTGTGATGCCCAGTGATGAGAGGGTGGACAGGAGGATCTGATGATTCACAGTGTCAAAAGCGGCAGATAGATCCAGCAGATTGAGAACTGATGATATGGAATCAGCTTTTGCAATCCGCAAGGCTTCAGTGACTGACAGTAGCGCAGTCTCAGTTGAATGTCCACTTCTGAAACCTGACTGGTTAGCATCCAGTTGGTTATTATGTGAAAGAAAATATGAAGCCTGGTTAAAAACAACTCGTTCAAGTGTTTTCGCTATGAATGGAAAGAGAGAAACAGGTCTGTATCTATCTATAAGTGAAGTGTTTAATGTGTTTTTGTGTCTGTGTGTGTGTGTCTTTTTAAGAAAAAGCCTGTCATCCTGTACCGCCACTGCTGAACAGTTAATCATGAGGTCATGTGACCAGTCAAATAAACAAAACGTGTTTGGTAAAGTTTTAGACATGGTTAGATGCTGGTAAACTGTCTTCAAATCCCTTCATGATGGCTTTTTTTCTTGTGTTACTCAAAAGAGGAATATTAATACCATGTGTTTTATTGCTTTCTGTCTATCAAGGAACTTCTCAGCCGTAAGTGTTAGAACATTTTTTATTATTTACTTATTTGTTTGTCTGTTTGTACACCTGTATTAATTTGTATGTCCTTTCATGTGTGTTTGTATGCATGCTCTTATTTCAGAGTGACTATTATAAGTTTCACACATTAAAAAGGGGGTTATTAAGTGCATGCACATTCTTTTTGCAGGATTTTCATGGTGACATTTCCAGGCGTTATAAGATCAGGCTCAGAGGCTAAACTATGTGTGAGCCTTCTAAAACCAGAAGAAAACCTGCAGCTTACTATTTCTCTGGTTAACTATAACCAGAACAGAACACTTCTACAGGAGAGAACCGAGAAGGAATTCCACCGCTGCCTTGACTTTCAGGCCTGTTATTACATTTATGTTATTCATTGAATGATCTACTGGAGTTGTTTAAAACAGCATATTCATTGTCTTAAAATAATATTTTCCTTTTTTAAAAACTGTATTTGTAAATATAGAACAAATCTGAGCATCCTATATGCATGCAACAACATGAATTTCAACAATATTTTTTTGTTTCATTTATAATAGCTAAATGGAAGAATATTGTCTATTGTGACTCTCAAAACAACATTTAAAGAATATTTTCAGGTTAAATATCTTAATATCTTAGCTATTTGCTCCCTAGAAAAGATGATACTGATTTGTGATACAACTGCATGTGTTCAACAGGCTCCTGACTCTGATTCAGTGCAAGAGATCCAAGTGGAAGCTCAAGGGAAAAACACTCAAATGATTGAAAAGAGAAAAGTCAAATTCGTATCATATAATCCACTTACAATAATTCGAACAGATAAATCAATCTACAATCCTGGTCAAACAGGTATTTTGCTTTTTATTCAGCCTCAGTGTGCTCTGATCACAGTCTGTTTACATGCACTTCACTGGCCTTGATGTTTAATGCCTTCCTCAATTTTACAGTTCAGTTCAGGATTTTCACGGTGGACCTAAATTTGAAGCCAATTGATGAAACGGTAGGTTGCAATTTTTAAGTTTTTAATTGTGGGTAAAGAGAGCATGATAATGAATGTTAAATGTTTAGCCAACCTTGTTGGTCATGTTTGCACAAATATACAGTACCTGAAATGCACTTTCAGACTTGGACCTCTGAGTAAACAGCCGTGGGTTGAAAGTCAATTATTTCTGATCAATGAGTGTTATGCAAACCAGACCTAATGTTATGCGTTTTCATCCACAGTACAAACTCGTAGCAATGCAGGTAAACTTAATTTATTGTTTTCCCCCTTTTACAGAAACATTTTTTGTGCATAAATGTTCCTGTTATTGCCATGTTGTTTGTCTTCAATGCCTTCTCATATAAACAGGACAATCGAATGAACAGAATCAATCAGTGGATTAATGCCACATCAACCCATGGCAAGATTCTGCAACTTTCCCATACGCTGAATCCAGAGGCTGCTGTTGGTTCATATGAGCTTTTTGTAGAGACTAGCAAACAGACAATTAAAGAATATTTTCAGGTTAAAGAGTATGGTGAGTATTAGCTTACATTTACATATGCTTTACAGCAATGCCATAGAAGAACAATTTTGGAAAAAACTTTTTTTTTTTTACTTTCAGTGAACAGTTCTTAAAAGAATAACAATTTAAAGGAATAGTTTACCCCAAAATGAAAATTTGCTGGAAATGTAGTCACCCACAGGCCATCCAAGATGTAGATAAGTTTGTTTCTTCAGCGCAACAGATTTGGAGAAATTTAGTATTACATAATTTTCTCTCCAATGTATCCTGCAGTGAATGGGTGCCGTCAGAATGATCAGAAAAGCATCACATGTAATGAACACAACTCAACATCTTGTAAATCAAAAAGCTGTGTGTTTGTAATAAATCTATCATAAAGACAATTTTAACTTTAAACCATTGCTTTCGGCTAAAATTTAAGTCCTATTTCCATTACAACAATATAAAGTTGTCACGTCTGAATCAGGAGAGAAATATGCAGATTAAGATAAAAGTGAAAACAAATACTGTATGTCGGTAGATTTTGATGTTAGAGGACAACAGGGGATGGACTTTGTCACTGGAGGAAGTGGATTATGGATTATGGACAGTTTAAGGTTAAAACACCTTGGATTTATTTCTTACAAACATGGAGCTTTTAGCTTTACAATATGGACTGGATTCATGTGGATTATTGTGATGTTTTTGTCCGCTGTTTAGACTGTCATTCTGATGGCACTAATTCACTGGCTTGATGGTAAGTAAATGTTCAGTAACATTTTCATTTTTGGGTGAATAATTGCTTTAATTATCTAAAGAACCTTTTGTGAAATGAAAAGTTTTCATGGATGTCAAAGGTTCTTCATGAAACGATAGATGCCAATAAAGAACCTTGATTGCATACTGAGTCAGTTTTCTTATATTTTCCTGTCTTTTTGCCTTTGCTAAAAATGGCTAATGTCACAACTGTCTTTGTGGTTCAGTTCTACCAAAATTCGATGTGAAATTACACAAACCAAAGACAGTGAGAGCGAATGAAGAGGAAGTAAAGCTGGGGGTATGTGGGAGGTGAGGTGATTTGAACATTACATTTGAACACATACGTTAGGCAGGAAGATCAGTTAACAGTATGTCTTTAACAGATACACCCATGGACATCCTGTCCAAGGTAACGTGAAGATGGGACTCTGCAAAACCATGCCAGTCGGTATTTATTATCCCTATCAGTATCATACTCCACTCTGTGTTAATAGGACAGCAGTAGTAAGTATGACTAAATGTTCATTGTTTTCTTTTTAATTTTTATGCTATTCATTATTTATATA
>NW_015551101.1:1371752-1385025 GCF_001515605.1 Sinocyclocheilus anshuiensis | reverse complement strand
ATATATATATAATGTTTTATTATTATTTTCTAGCTAAATGAGACAGGCTGTGTCTCTGAGATGTTCCCCATTTCATTCTTCATCAGAAGTTCAGAAGTGTATTTCATGCCACAGTCTCTTCATTTCACTGTATCAGTAACTGAAGAGGGGACAGGTTTGTAAAATGTAAATTCTAACATGTTTGCACGAAAACAAAAGAGCTCAATGCACTGATAAATCAAAAATTGTTCATACTTGATGGGTTGTGCTGAAGATTTCACCATTTTACCTTTTTATGTTTTCCAGACATCTCAGTGGAAAGGACTGAAAATGTGTTTTTGACCTATACTATTGGTAGCATAAAATTTATTGACCTGCCAGAGTTCTTTGAGAAAGGATCAGTCATACAAGCAAAGGTTACAGGGAATTAGTCTTTCTTGTTTCTAAATATATAAACAATCATCATTTTGACTTGGCTTTTTCATTTAATAATCTTTATCTGCATTTTGTTTGACTAATGTATGTCCTTGATGAGGTTCTGTTTTTCCACCAGGTTAAAGTTGAGTTCTCCAAAGGAACCCCATTTCCTTACTTTAAGGTTGTTGTTCAACATGACCTGTCTCAGCCTCAAGAACTTACCACAGACATCAATGGGTTGGCCCATTTCACAATTGATACGTCCCTTGCGATAAGTACATCTATTTATGTATCGGTGAGCTTATCATTTTTATGCATTGGCTATGTTAGTTTTGTGCTGCGTAGCAGATGCTGTCCATTCAAAACAATCTATAATAGATTAATTCAAGCATAGTACTGCTGAAATAAATGTTTCAGTTACGGTTGCAGTGGTGATATTCATTCACCAGTGCAAATCCTTAGGCGTTCAGTTATTTCTGCATTATCTTAATCAGTTGCAGCTGATTTTTCTGACTGTTTTATTGATCTGCTCCTGACAGGCATATGCTTCATTCACCAATCAGTTTGGTAGTCCATTCAACTTTGAATCTGCATACAAAACTCTGCAAATAAAATCCAAAGAAAGCCCAGAAAAAGCGAGTCAACTGGTTATAAAGTCTCTAGAGGAACCACTGAAATGCGAGGAGGAGATCTCAGTAACCGTGCAGTACACTATTGCTGGAGAGACTGTTGAAAGTGGTTCTGTTACCATAGTCTACCTGGTGGGTGCAGGAATTAAGCTGAACACTGCACAGACATTTTTGCATTCAGCTATTTAATTCGCTGTGCTTTTCACTTTTTCAGGTTTCATCCAGAGAAGAGATAGTCTACAATGGCTATAAGAACATTGAGGTGAAAGGCTCTGATGGAGTAGTGGAGGGAGAACTGATGTTTAAAGTCCCTGTTCGTGCCCGGATGGCTCCAAAGATGGAGTTTCTCGTATACTGTGTGCCGCCCAGTGAAATTGTACTAGCTGCTTCCAGAACATTTCAAATTGAGAAATGTTTTGTAAACAAGGTATGCTGGCTGAGTCCATTAAAATATGGAGATTGCATGTATGTAAAAGATGTAAGAATGTACAGTCTCTGAGTTTATTTTGCAGTAATGACCAGCTGACTTATTACATGCTACTCCCCAAATAAATGTGTATGTGAATAGGAAATGTTGAAATACTTATACCATTTTATCAATAAATTACTATTTTAATTATAAAATTCTTGCTAAGCTTAGTTGATTGTTTTTTAGCATTGTAATGGACGATTTCGAGGGAGACTTTGGTTTCAGTTATGTGGATGAGTGGATTGATAAACAGCATTGCCTTGGATGACAGCAAACATTAGGAAATATTAGATCTGAGAATCCTCTAAATGCCATATCAGAAGTATTCCTGATAACCGTGTAATAATTAGTCAGAGTATTTAGTAATGATTGGTTGAAATACTTTGATTTTGTTTTAAAATTAAAGACTGGACCACTGTGTGTCACAGGTGTCACTGCAGTTTTCTCCGACTACAGCTGTTCCTGGTGAAGAAAACACTCTCCAGATCTCAGCTCAGCCTGGTTCACTGTGTGGCCTCAGTGCTGTAGATCAGAGCGTCCTGATCATGGAGTCCGGGAAACGTCTAGATGCTGACAAAGTAATATATATTTCAGACCTGTCTTCAGTTTTGACACTTTTCACAATGAAATTCCAAAATCACTATTTGCTCCATCCTTCTGCAGGTTTTTAAGCTGTTGCCAGCCAGGCTTTTTCCATATGACATTGAAGATCAAGAGGATTGCTTTAATATTAGATCTATAAGAAGTTCTCAGTCTCTTCTTCCTCCACCTCCATATACACCAATGCCATCCTACCCTTACCCCTCAGAGAGTAAGGCAGATGCTGTCTATGCGAGTTTCAGGGTAAATATTTAAAATCTTGTTTCATTTAAAAGGTTTATTTTGATTAATGTTTTGAGACAAAAAATATACAGTTAGCATCGGAAATACTTTTAGTAACACATATTGTCTCTTGCCTTTTTACATTGTCATCTGGATAAGAACATGGGATTGAAGGTGGTGACAAATTTGATTATTAAAATGCCATCCTGTATTAAATTTAGAGATGCATTTTATCAGAGAATGTATGGTGGTAAGACATCTGTTTATTTTCTCTCTATATGTATGTACCATGGATGTGTTCTAAAAAATAAACTATAAAGTAAATGTCCTGTAAAATTCCAGGTTCTATGGGTTTTGTTCACCCACCATCTTATGGAGGCATGGCAGGAGCTATCCCAGGAAATGCTGGAGTTGGAGCAGGTCCAGTGGGTTTGCCAGGTGCAGTGGGTCCAGGGGCTGGAATGAGTCCAATGGGTCTAGGAATTCCAGTTGGAGCAGCTGGAGTTGCAGGTCAGGAATATGATTTTGCCACAGTTATAGTCTACATATTTCAGTTTTCTCCTACCTGAGTATTAGGACCCATGTAAATCTCGAAATGGCCTTAAACAATTACTAAAACTGCAACATGGTGCATTTTTAAATGTATGCAATTTTCATATATTGATTGCTTTTGACAGCACATCTAGCAGCTGTGTATGGGACAACCTTAGCATCTCAGGTTCAAAATTAACACTTGCCAAACACCAAATGCTACAAAAAAAAAAAACGGGCAGGTTGCGATAGCCAAGACTATTTTGACTCAATCCAATACACGCTGATAGTCAGCTGCTTTCAAACAGTCCTGTGCTTGTGTCCACGGCCTGTCTGAAGACTGTTAAAGGCTTAATTACAGCATGATTTGCAGCACTGAGCATTGTTGCAAATGGCGCTGCCAAGGCAGTGCTCTTGGCTCGCTTTCTGTATATTTAATCTATTCATATTAAACATATTGGGCATATTTAAACATAACATATTGGGCTGCATGTCTGTTAATTTTTCTCAAATGCGGGTGCGGGTTTATCAAACAAGACCAATGCAGGACTCTGTTCTGAAGTGTTGCGTGGGACTGTTTCCATTTACAGTTGTTTTTTTTGCTCACAGCAGTTTGTTTTCAGTGGCTCAGAGTGGCTCAGTTAACAGTAAATGCTGCTCCAAACAAACTCCATCGCTGCAAGTGCTGTGAGTTTGGGTCGTTTATAACATGCATTTGGGAACAAATGTGCCAGTTATCGTCCCAATTTTTTGAATTGTTAATGAAAATAATTTAGAATCTCTTGTCCCTCTTGAGGTTCACCATGCGGTAATACTATTATTATTATTATTATTATTAAATACTAATTTTTTTATTTTGCAGTACAATATAGGGTGGTTCAGGTTTTCATTGTTTATTCCTTTTGTTTTTTGCTGGTCAATACTACAGGAGGTATAGGAACTGGTATTGCTCTCACACCTCTACCCGAGGAAACCATTCGCACATTCTTCCCAGAAACTTGGATCTGGGAACTTGTTGAGGTTGGGTGAGTGAATAATAGGTTAAAAAGTCTGAAGGTGCCACTCCCTTAAAATATATTTGGTACTCGTTTGGTAAATGTTATGTTAATAAATACAAATGCTCTTCAGGGACTCTGGATCAGCTCAGGTTCCTGTCACGGTTCCTGACACTATCACCTCTTGGGACACGGAGGCCTTCTGTCTGTCCTCCAAAGGTCTGGGTCTGGCTCCTCCTGCTCAGCTGACAGTTTTCCAGCCCTTCTTCCTGGAGCTCTCTCTGCCTTACTCCATCATCCGTGGGGAGATCTTTGAGCTGAAGGCCACTGTCTTCAACTATCTGTCCAAGTGCATCATGGTGAGACTTCAGACCCAGTCTTATCCAATCATATCAAATATGGCACTAATCATGTGTGTTTGACTGACAGGTTAAAGTGACTCCAGCTCCTTCCTCAGACTACACTCTCAAAGCCTCCTCTGATGATCAGTATTCATCCTGTCTGTGTGCTAATGGAAGAAAAACCTTTAAATGGATCCTTACTCCTTCTGTTCTCGGTGAGTTTTCCAGTCTAAATCTTTTTTTTCAGTCTCTGTTGTCAATCTTCACGTACATGTCTTGTGTTGTAGGAGTCTTGAATATTACAGTCAGTGCAGAGGCAGAGGCGTCCCAGACTGTGTGTGACAATGAGATTGTGAGCGTGCCAGAGAGAGGACGCATTGACACGGTCACACAAAGCTTGCGTGTAAATGTGGGTAAAAACATATTATGCAAATACAATCAATCAATCAACATGTTTTTATATAGCACATTTAAAACAAAAAAGTTGACCAAAGTGCTTTTCAAAAAATTACTCAAATAGACAACACAATATACATCACTCTTCATTGTTCCAACACGTTGGGGCAATTATAGAGTTGTGTTTTCAGCATAGATTTAAAAATCTATTGAGTCACAGGATCTAATATGCAAAGGAGACTATTCCAGAGATGTGGGGCTGCCACAAAGAAAGCTCAATCTCCATGCTCAATCACATGTAAAAGCAAACTCTGAGATGATCTTAAAGGTCTAGCAACACAATGATGCTGTAACAGGCATGATATGTACTTCGGAGCAAGAGCATGCAAACCTTTAAAAACCATGATCAAAACTTTGTATTGGACTCTAAAATCAACAGGAAGCCAGTGCAAAGAAGCCAGCTTCGGAGAAACACTGGAGCTTGTGCCTGTCAATAGTCTAGCTGCACCATTTGCCCTAGCTGCAACCGTGAGAGCAGGCACTTAGACAACCCTAAATATAACGAGTTCCAATAACCCAATCTAGATTAAATAAAAGCATGAATCACAGTTTCCATATCATTAAAAGACAAAATTCTCTTCAATTTGGCAATGATCTGCAATTGATAGAAGCCACTTTTAACCATGGCATGCAATGCATTATTGCAAGTTATATTATCTAAAACTCTACCTTTACATTGCAGTCAAAGAACTAAAAAGGTTAAACTGTGCTAACATTAACCTGTGTTCCTCAGGCTGAAGGAATCGAAAAGACTAACAGCCACAGCTGGCTGCTTTGCCCCAAAGGTAATGGCTGTGCACTCATATATGCCATAAAAATGTTGTATGATAAAGAATTAATTGCTTTTGATTTGACTTATGAATTGCTTTTGTGCCTCCATTTACAGGGCAAAACCTCTTGGAGGAAGTAGAGCTGGCATTTCCCAAAAATATGATAGAGGGATCAGGAAGAGCTGCTGTTTCAGTGCTTGGTGAAGAAAAAAAGTCATACCTTTACATCAGTACCGTCTTGTGAATATTTCTGATGTAGAAATGTACAATCATGTCCTCTTGCAGGAGACATATTGGGTCGTGCACTAAGGAATCTTCACGGATTATTACAGATGCCGTATGGCTGTGGAGAACAAAATATTGCTGTTCTTTCTCCCAATATTTACATTCTGCAGTATCTGGAAAACACAGAGCAGCTCACCTCAGCCATCCGAGAGAGAGCCACCGGCTTCCTTAAGAGCGGTGAGATGCCATTCAGACGGATTTCATACTATTTCTAATGTTTTTCAGTACATTTAAGGAAAATAATCTGAACCAAAATATTGAACAGGGTATCAAAGGCAACTCAACTATGAGAATTCAGATGGATCATATACTACATTTGGAAAGGGAGAAGGAAATACATGGTATGAACTCCTGTTTTTACCTCATAAATAAACCATTACACAAAACCCAAATGTCCAGCAAAGAATATTGTTTTAAATCAAAAGATGGTAATATCTTAAAAGCCACATCACAAATCTCCAGATGAGTCTGAATAAATGTATTAAATTGAATTCAATTAACAGGCTGACCGCATTTGTGCTGAGGACTTTTGGGAAAGCACAGTGTTACATCTTTATTGACCCCCAAAAAATTCAGAATTCAAAGCAATGGCTGATACGCCACCAAAGACCAGATGGTTTATATGAGAGCAGGGGAAAACTCTTCAATAACAGAATGAAGGTAAAAACTATTACAAGGCATTACAAATATTTATATAAATCAGTGAACTTAGTCATTTTCCACTATAAATATCTACATTAATTACATAACATTTCTAAAACAAGATATATTTATTTTAGGTACAAAATTGTTAACATTTGTAAGTTGTTGTTCCATTTGTAAATTGTTGGTATAATGAAGCAAAATGTGTATATGCTTGCTTAAAATGATGAAAGGAAAAAAATAAAAATAATATAGAATAATTAAATATATTATCTGAAAATAAGTCTTAATGATTTCAGCAATTTTGGTTTTCATTTTCATTTGCCTTGTTATAAGAAGTCAAAATTGCTTATTTAAAAATGAACACTTTCATAATAGATGCCTTTATTTGCTATCTGTGTATTTTAGGGGGGTGTAAGTGATGGTGTGACCATCACTGCCTATATAACTGCATCCCTACTCGAGCTGAACACATCAGTTATGGTCAGTACGGTCTATGTTGTCAAGCACAAACTGTACTATTTTATAAGGCTCTTATATATTTGTCACCTGCACTGTTTCTGTTGTAGGATCCTGCTGTGAGCAAAGGTCTGTCATACTTAAAGCGTTTTGTTGGTGATATCCGAAACACTTACACCACTGCTCTGCTCGCCTACACTTTCAGTCTGGCTAGAGACACGCACACTCGACAGCAGCTTTTCAAGAAACTGGAGGATGCTGCTATTTCAGACGGTAAGAGATTTGTTTCTGGCTACTTTCTGTTGTCTTTTATGACTGTAATGTTTTTTTGATTGTTTGTTTGGTTTTTTTTTGCTTGTTGAGTTACTGTCTATTTTGTCCATGTGTCCTAAAGGGTCTCATCTCCACTGGTCTCAGTCTGCATCTGCTGATGACTCTGATTCTCTGGCAGTGGAGATCAGCTCATATGTGCTGCTAGCTGCTCTCACTGCAGATTCACTCACTTCAGCTGATCTGGGCTTTGCTAACAGGATTGTCAGCTGGCTTGTGAAGCAGCAGAATGCCTATGGAGGATTCTCCTCCACACAGGTGACTCAAACTACTCAAATCAAACACATGATTGCTGAATAATGGGTAAAAGTCACATTACTGAACACATTTGTTTCTCAGGACACAGTGGTGGCTCTTCAGGCTCTGTCTTTGTACGCCACCAAAGTGTTCAGCTCTGATGGCTCCAGCACAGTGACTGTACAGTCAGCAGCAGACACTCACCACTTTGATGTCAATCAGGACAAGAAGTTACTGTACCAGGAGAAGCAGCTGCAGAACGTTCCAGCCAAATACAGCATTGAAGCGAAGGGCTCAGCCTGTGTGTCTGTGCAGGTCTGTGAAGTGCAGCAAAACAAATTAAAACCACATTATGATGATAGCTTAAAGAGATGTCCTAATGTTCTAATCCTAATGTCCTAATGTGACTCTCTTCTAGATGTCTCTTTTCTACAATATCCCCACTCCCAAGGATTCTAAGGCATTACAAATCTTTGCTAAGACTGGGGCACTGTGTCAGAGCGGGACAGGACAAATTCTGGATGTCGTATTAGATATTATGTAAGAGCAGATTCTGATTTACACCTTCAGTGTTAAGATTTAATTATTTACTTGATTATTGCAAATATTCTATATTTTTATATGTTTTGTTATCCGTTCAGATATACAGGGACACAAGACAGTTCTAACATGGTCATTGTAGATATGAAACTCTTATCTGGTTTCAAACTAGTGCCCTCTTCCCTGGATGCGGTAAGGCCGTTTAATTCAGCATCCATGACAGTAAATGCTGCACATTTCCCCAAATCTTTTCTAATATTTTAGTTTGCACTAACAATGTTTTTCCACAGTTAAAGAAATCAGTACATCGTGTTGAATCCAAAGATGACCACGTGATCATGTATCTTCAAGAGGTGGGAATAACATGTATGGTTTATAATGACAACCAGTGTGATTAAAATAATTAACTATAAAATCTGTTTTGAAACCTTATATAATATAGCAAAAATGCTGTACAATATCATATCACTGATTAATCTAATGTAATTTGAGTTTTATATGTTTTACAGGTTCAAAAGTACATGCTCTTCCGCCAAACACTACGTACTAAACAAATCTTCTCAGTTAAAAACCTCAAGCCAGCGGTTGTAAAAGTCTATGATTACTACCAGACCAGTAAGTCTAAATTACTCAGCACTTAATTATTTCTAGACGTTTAAGTCTTGGCATCATTGCAGCTTTTTTCAATTTTGCTTGCAGGTGAGCGGTCTGAAGCAGAATACTTTAATCACTGTGCCTGAGGAAGGATACCACAGAAGAGACAACAGATGTCTTCACACCAATTAAATATGTTACTCTGCGCTATTATATTGGATTAGCATAAATAATTATGAATATTTTTTTCTGTCATGACAGCTCTCGGAGGGATTGGCATGGTAATGTACATGACAATGTTAATGTGTTTGGTCTTGATGGAATAGATCTGCTATGCTGCTGCTTTAGCAGAGCAAGTACCGAGACTTGCTTTTGCCAATTACATCCACAACATGCTGCTGTGAGCATGTAAGAAATACTGCTGCTGCACATATAACATATGAAATAACCCCGATATAGCAAACATGAATCACCTCGTAGCAGATCTATACAGGTGGAGCTGGGGAAGGTAGGGGGTTCTGAAGCTTGCTGCAACTGCTACAGCAAGCACTAGCCAAGTATTTGAATGTTGAGCAGCGAGCTTATTGGCTGCTAATACAAAAAGGACCAATCAGCTGCGCCATGTGATGATGTCATTATGTCAGATTGAGTGACCTATCGGACTGTGCCATCTAGAGTTTCATATATATATATATATATATATATACACACACACACATTGCCGTACATGTATGTAAGCTCATTTTGCTCATCTATGGGCTTTATAAATTTAGAAAAATATTATGCTTGTTAGTTGTTAATATGCAATAACACTGTCTCTTCGCAGCAAATATAAATGCTTTGATTATTGTATATCAATCTCTGAGACTTTATGAAAAGAGCAAGTAAAATTTATCATTCTGAAAAGTCTTGTAAAAGTGGCCCATCTGTGTTCTTTTAGATGATTTCCACATCTTTCAAAAAAAAAAAGTAAATTAACGTCCTTGTCCTCATATTAATTAATATGCTCATATACAAAGCCTCATATATACTAATGCTAGTAATAAGGTCATGCTAGAGCAAACTTTAAGTTTTGAGACACATGTCCATAAAAATAAAAAAAAAGTTATGTCCATATACGTGTTATTTAAGGATTGTTTATTTACTATTATATTATTTCTTTATTTTGAATGAACTTTATGTTCCATTTTCAATTTAATTGAGGTAGTATTAAATTTAATTATGTACTTTTTACATTTTATTAATTTTTAATTCTATTTAGCTTTTATTTTGTTAGTTTCTTTTCTGATTTTATTAGTTTCTTTTACTTTTCTGATTTTCGTGGGGTTTTTATTATTTAAAAAAATTAAAAGATTTTTTATTTTATTTCAATTTAGTTTTAGACTAGTTAACATTGAAGCTGCAGTCCGTAAGTTTTGCCTCTTTGTCGCCATCTCTGTTATTTAAAAAAATTAAAAGATTTTTTATTTTATTTCAATTTAGTTTTAGACTAGTTAACATTGAAGCTGCAGTCCGTAACTTTTGCCTCTTTGTCGCCATCTCTGTTTGAAAACCTGCAATTGCAGCTGTCTGCGGAATTATCTTCCTTGTGTGGGTTGTGCTCCAGCATTGTCTCAGCCTCAGATGTCACGCCCACGGACCGTTGGCTGAATGTCTGATGCATATGGCACACAAAAGTGGAAAAAACTTCAGGAGTTTCGAAGTCAGCATCGGATTGGTTGAATTATACAGGATTTCCGGGGGACGTGTGTGTGGCGTTCTTTAACGTTCCGCCTGGAACCAAGATGCCGTGACGCCAAACCCCCTCACGAAAGAAGAAAGCCGCCGTGTTTACAACTGTGACGACGAGCGCTTATCAGGATCAACTAAATGCTGGATTCTCAAAAGTATGTGAAATATTTAGTTCACGGCATAGAATCTTTCAAATATGTCTGAAAGTTTTACACACCGGTCTGTTATTGTGGTGACATTTCCACGCCCCGAAACGTGATGCTGAAACGAAACGAACTGTGATTGGTTGTTTGACATGTCGGTCAAACGGCCTCATGGGCGGGCCTTGGCCAATGAAAGCTGCCATAGATTCCAGACCTTCAGCCATTAATCAGGAGATTGTAGATAGTGTCAATGGTCCATTTGAGATATAGGTGGCGGTAGTGCACTTATAAGTCTGCGATCCGCCGTAAAGCAACAAGAAGAAGAAGAAGACCTTCAGCCATCAGTCTGAAGGTCTGGCTACGGGAGACTAGCTCCGGCATAGCTCCAGTGTGGATGAATCTAATGTTTTGAAGAGTATGTGTGGCAGTCAGTCAACGCACCGGTGTGGATATTCACTGTACTTCGCAATCACAGATTCTAGCCTACTTCTTGGAATATATGACCCAAATAAGAATTTTCACCGTATATTGTCATCTGAACAAGTAAGTAACAAGTCTGCCACATTTGTTCTGACCAACTGAGGAAAATAGCATTACAATAAAAAGCGCTACCAATGGTGATTTAATCTAAATGAGCTCATATCACATCAAACCGTGCAAATTACTATTATTGTTATACTTTATTCTCAAATTATTAATGTTAATGTAGCGCCCTCACCACCTGGTGAGGGAAGATATTAAAGTCAATAAAGACACAGGACACGGAGCTGCTGCTTCACCTTCTGAGTCTGTGTATTGTTTTTGCATTGATGCAAATATTTCTGCATTTTCATACATCAATAAACATAAAACACAATAACATCTCTTTAGAAAAAGTCACAATATGCAGAAAAATGCGAAACTACTAAAATATAGCTTCTCATCAGATACTGTTTCCACCAATTACACACATAATTTCAGTGAACATTTGGAACGCAATGTACATTATTAATACTTATTAATTTATGGCATCCAATGTCCACATATGATACTCAACCTAACATCTTAACATATGTACCATGTTCCAAATAATTATATCTCTTTATATACTATTTGCACGAACACATTCATTACACTTATTCTTGTGAAACAACTGACTTCTATTTTCAACACTTTCACTTGAAACTTACTTTCACTTGAAACTTATAACTCTGTTATATTAACTGTCAAAACATTATATATCCGTAAATTCACTCCATTTTCACATTTCTGTAATCACGTTATCCGCCATTAATTTAGCATTCACACGTGGAGCGCGTGGTACACATGTGGTTGAACCGAATTTCCATGACAGACTTACTTTCACTTGAAACTTATAACTCTGTTATATTAACTGTCAAAACATTATATATCCGTAAATTCACTCCATTTTCACATTTCTGTAATCACGTTATCCGCCATTAACTTAGCATTCACACGTGGAGCGCGTGGTACACATGTGGTTGAACCGAACTTTTAAACGTCTCCTTACGGACTATTTACACACTTTAGAGTATGACATTTGCCATTTTCACAGCATTGACATATATCAAATGAATTTCCATTACAGTTTATACATTTCATACCTGGTGAGGGAAGATATTAAAGTCAATAAAGACACAGAACACGGAGCTGCTGCTCCACCTTCTGAGTCTTGAGCAGCGCGCCCCCCTCCCCCAGCAGTTGAACGAGTCCAAAGACAGAAGTAATCGATCGTCCATACCAATCTCGGCAGGAGATATAAATCGTTATCCTCAAAGATCATACTTAGTTGATACCCAACATAGATCACACATTAATGACATTTAATTTTTTTTTTCTTATGACAACAACGATATATTTAGGAAAAATAATTCTTGCATTTTTCTTTATTATTTGTAACCACTACATTAACAACATCAGCATTACGTGAATATGTGAATATAGTGTGTATTAGCGTGTAGATTTCCATTTCTGTACAGTCTAATCTCTAATTGTCATACCATTCGAATTTCATATTAAGAAATTCTTTTAACCCAAAAAGCAAATTAAGCTCTCTTCGAACTGGTTGTCTTTAAAATACAAATCTTGTGTAATCCCAGGTTATCTGTAATCAGAAGCACATTTAAAACTGGAATATAATTTAATTTCATTCACATGTGTTTCATAAACATATAAACCTTTGTGGATTACAATCCCGCCATCAAAATGATATATTTAATTATTCCAGCTGCTGCGAGAAAAGGCTAAACGATCGGCCACCTGCAGGATCCTCACATGAGATAGCCTAGTAGCCGGGACAACTTCTTTATGTTTACAGACATGACGTAATGACGCAGCGGCATTCTCGAATTTCCCGCGAAAACCTACCCGTACCACTCAAATTAGAAAACATTATTATAAGCTAACCGTTGTGAAACAGGCTAAAGTAAGGTGATAGTTTTGAACACTGGCTGGTTATGTACTTGTGTAACGGAGGCCAGCGAGTAGGTGCTGTGCAGGTAAACCTCACTCCCCTGATCTTAGGGGACTGACGCTAGTGCCTGCAGTCTTTAGCCTCCTTGTTAGTGCGTCCGACACCCATGCCGGAGACCTGGGTTAGAGACCCACTCGGAACAAGAACGAGGTGTGACGGTGAGGACCGGGGAGAGAGGGGTTACATTGGTGCCGTGACCCGGATAGGAGTGAGGATTAGGGGGTGAGTGTAACGGAGGCCAGCGAGTAGGTGCTGTGCAGGTAAACCTCACTCCCCTGATCTCAGGGGATTGACGCTAGTGCCTGCAATCTTTAGCCTCCTTGTTAGTGCGTCCGCCTCCAGTACTACAGCAATACTACAGCGAGAATAAAAGTTACGCCTTCTTTCTTTGCGTGAACATTTGGGCGGCGTTATGCAAATCTTCCCACAT
>NW_015551101.1:1370331-1371485 GCF_001515605.1 Sinocyclocheilus anshuiensis | reverse complement strand
ATGCACCAAGAGCTTGTAACACTCCAAAGAGAAAGGAAAAATTGAAATCGCATCATATGACCCCTTTAACCAAAAAAAGTCATGGACTGCAGCTTTAACAACACTGATCCATCTGCAACAGCTTTCCTCAAAGTTGCCAGAATGTCCCTGTGAGAAGTTTCCCCACCACTAGAGGGAGGCATTAGGCAATCTGAAAGGTCTCGAGCACTATGGTTTGTGATATTTGGTCTTTAATCAAAGATATTTCTGTCCCTTACTATTCTGCCATGATTAGTGATGGTTAACTGACTCCTCCTCAGTCAGTCACGAGTGACCCTCTGCACTGACTCATCTCTTCTGATCATCTTTTGCATTCTTAATTCATGATGTAAATATATATATATTTTTTAAAACTCATGGAAACTACTTGATCTATAAATGTAGATGTACAAACTGAATCGCGAGGTATTTTAAATCCAGAAAAAATGCCTTTTATTAAATGCCTGTTGTTCTCCGCTCCGCCAGCGAGGGCGCTCAGACAGCGCGCACCATAGACATAATAAATACTTAGACGCCTCATTGGCCGCTCGACCGCATGTCAACGTCGCCGCCATATTGGTGCGGGCAACTCTCATATCAGGACAGGCGAAAACATACCTGACTCGTCGGCAGCTTGGGCATCTACAAACCTTAGCACAATAATAAAAACAGATCTCGGCGTATTATCTTTCACAGGTAAGACTGAACAGTTGTTTCTGTATGTTTTTGGTCATTTTTAGCTTTATGTTGACAGCTTAATTAGCCGCCAGTGTCAGACTATTAATAGCTAGCGATATCCTAGTAAGCTGTGAAAGCTAAGACTTTATATGAAATCAAAGTTTAAATTAATTCTTAAGTTTTAACTTTATATTGTAGTTTATATCATAGATTATCATAAATCTGTGGACTTATTATATATATATTTTTTTTTTCCTTTTTAGCCAATTGCAAACAGGACAACGCAAGCCTTAAGGAAAGCTGAAGAAAGCCTGTTCTCTGCATTAGTTAGTAGGCTATACTTCCACAGCCTAATGTTGTATTAGTACTAGTTAAAACCCAGAGTAGCCCTGAATGAATGGCCAGAATTACCCTGCTCATATTCTAACCACCCCCTTACTTGTTTCTTACTTTGTTTA